>NC_134405.1:164773788-165073788 GCF_038048845.1 Mixophyes fleayi
CAACTGTGTTTTTTATTTGTATCCATACAGGGCATTTATATTGTCATGCATCCTGTACCCTGGACAATATGGGATTATTATTTTCCATATATTGTCTAAGTTGTCTTAGCTGCTGTCCATCCAGCTTATTTTGGGTTTGAGTTATAAACAAGCCCTTTGTTGTTTGTCAGCCTCTATTCCTGAGGGCTGAGTGCATTTAATTTGATAACGTTTGAAGCATAGATGTTAATGTAGGACTTGTAAATATGAGGACTCTTGATGTTGGTACTAGTAATGGCAACCAGCATCCTGGACTAATCAGTCGTCAGCGGGTGACGTCTTGTTCTGAGCTGGTTTCCGAGACCCGGCATGAATGCAGTGGGTATGGTCACAACATTGCCCCCACTCCATGGCACCCATTCCCCCTGAGGCCCACTCTCTGCTCTCAAAACACTGAACTCTATTGAGAGCAGAAGCAGAGCAGAGTTTTCGAGAACGGCATTGCCAGGCACCTGCTGAATTTTGCTATGGGGACAGCAATGCACTATTCCACCCATATGGCCTGATTCATTAAGGAACTTAGATTAAGAAGTTTCTTATTTAAGTCTCCTGGACAAAACCATGTTACAATGCAAGGGGTGAAAATTAGTTTTCTGTTTTGCACATAAGTTAAATACTGACTATTTTTTCATGTAGCACACAAATACTTGATAGCTTATTTGTACACTGAAATTTAAAGCTGATACTTGTTTGCTACATGAAAAAACAATCAGTATTTAACTTATGTGCAAAACAGAAAACTAATTTTCACCCCTTGCATTGTAACATGGTTTTGTCCAGGAGACTGAAATAAGAAACTTCTTAATTTAAGTTCCTTAATGAATCAGGCCCCTAGTGTTGATGGTCATCATCATCATCATCATCACATAACTTTACACCACAAATTGGGGAGCCGCAAATACTACACCTTGTAATCGGCGGCATCTGCAGGCTGGATGCTACACTGTGAGCATGTTCTTACTGAAAAAAAAAAGAAATGAATTTGCAGGCCCCTTGTGTGCATCACCAAGCATTGAGGGTAGAAGTGCAATTTAAATTAAACTCAATGTTCTATGTTTTATTGTGCATGCACAGTAAAACAAAGCAGATTGTTGCACCTGAAAGTTCAAGTTATAGCAAACTCTAAATCGGGACATATATGTTTATTTTCGATGCTTTAGCATTGTATTTCATAAATATTTCATGGGTGGAGTAGTCCTTGTTTAAAAAAAAATAGCCCAAAAACAAACATTTAAAAATTAAGGCAGTAGTGAAAATCTATGAAACCAAAAATATAATTTAACATGTAGGAAAATTAAGAGTGTACTGCAAAGGTTATTCTTTGGCACTGTTTAGGCATGAAACCTATTATCAAGGCACTTGTGCTGTTATTTGTAATATTTGCCGTTGGTGCTAGACGTTAAAACTAGAGATGGTCACTGACCCCCGTGTTTTGGTTTTGGATTCGGTTTTGGATCTGGATTACCGTCGTGTTTTGGTTTTGGTTTTGGTTTTGCAAAACCGCCATTGCGTGTTTTGGTTTTGATTTTGTTTGGTTTTGTTTTGCTATTTTTTGGGAAAATCCATGTTTTTGGGCCTAAATTAACCCAATTTAGTGCTCCAACTGTTTTAGAGACAAGTAATCTAATTGTTGAGGTAATAAATCATCCAAAAAAACAGTTTAATTCTTCGTTGGTAGGCCTATTCTACACACAAAACAGATTGTCTTCCTCTCCATCTATGCATATTGGCAATGCAGCCATCGTCTTTGAATGTATATTACACCCTACACTTATAGTTAAATATGTAAAGAAATGGAAAAAGCCAGTTTGGTTTCTGTCTCTCAAGGCCCCCCTCCACTTGTATAAAATACCAAAAAATTCAGCCATTATAGACTGTACAATATTAATTGACATGGAGAAAGCCAGTTTGGTTTCTGTCTCTCAAGGCCCCCCTCCACTTGTATAAAATACCAAAAAATTCAGCCATTATAGACTGTACAATATTAATTGACATGGAGAAAGCCAGTTTGGTTTCTGTCTCTCAAGGCCCCCCTCCACTTGTATAAAATACCAAAAAATTCAGCCATTATAGACTGTACAATATTAATTGACATGGAGAAAGCCAGTTTGGTTTCTGTCTCTCTAGGCCCCCCTCCACTTGTATAAAATACTAAAAAATTCAGCCATTATAGACTGTACAATATTAATTGACATGGAGAAAGACAGTTTGGGGTCACTCTGTCTCTCTAGGCCCCCCTCCACTTGTATAAAATACCAAAAAATTCAGCCATTATAGACTGTACAATATTAATTGACATGGAAAAAGCCAGTTTGGTTTCTGTCTCTCTAGGCCCCCCTCCACTTGTATAAAATACCCAAAAATTCAGCCATTATAGACTGTACAATATTATGAAAAATGGACAAAGCCAGTTTAGGGTCACTCTGTCTATGACACCCTACCCTTAAGGATAAATTGCCCTAACAGCAGCCTTTCAAGATGGTATGTGATATGGAAATGCCACAAGTCCCTTTCCTCTTTGGGGGTAGATTGCACCCTACACTTACATAGAAAGTTTTAAAAAGATGTTATCGGCATCATCTTCAGCTTAATCCTCACCCTCATCAGTGTGTACGTCATCATCACAGACTATCAATTCATCGCCGCTTGAATCCGCCATTAGAGAACAGTCAGTGCTTGGATGTCTTGGATGGTGAAGGCCTTCCTCGTGGAAGATGTAGTTCATTTTTATAAACATCATTTTCTCCACATTTTTGGGAAGTAACCTTCTACGGCGATCACTGACTAAGTTCCCTGCTGTGCTGAACACTCGTTCAGAGTAGACACTGGAGGGTGGGCAGCTTAGGTATTGCAAAGCAAGTTTGTACATGGGTTTCTAAATGGCCTGCTTTTCTTCCCAGTAAGGAAAGGGACTGTCTGACATTTCCATATCAACTACCTCTTGAAAGTAATCCTCCACCATCCTTTGCATGTTTATACTCATATTGGATGGAGTTATGGGCAAAGTGACACATTTTTTTGAAAAATCCTTCAAACCAGCCCAGATGTTAAATTGTTCTGGTCTGCCCCCTGTGTCTTCCCTGCTTCTTTTTTGGAAATTTAATTTTTTACGAGCAACAGCTTGAGAAAGTGAAGGAGGACACGTCGTCAAGCCGAGGCCCAGTTCAGCGGCCAACTTGCTGAGCAATAGCTCCTTGCAAAAGTTCACATCTCGCTCATTTACAAGTAAAGACTCAATGTAGGTTTTAAACCTTGGATCAAGCACAGTGGCCAAAACGTACTGATCCGAGTTCAAGATCTTAATAACTCGAGGATCATTGTGAAGCGAATTAAGTACTTGATCGACAAGGCCAACATACTTTGCTGAATTGCTTGCTTTCAGCTCCTCCTTCATTTTCTCAAGCTGCTTTTCCAATAGTCTAATTAAAGGAATGACTTGGCTCAAACTAGCAGAGTCAGCACTGACCTCACATGTCACAACTTCAAATGGTTTCAGCACCTTGCACAGCACTGAAAGGATTCCCCACTGTGCAAGAGTGAAATACATCCCCCCTCCTTTCCCAATGTCATGACTTGTGCAATATGCTTGGATGGCTTTGCGCTGTTCCTCCATCCTCTGAAGCATGTACAGGGTGGAATTCCACCGAGTTACCACCTCTTGCTTAAGTTGGTGGCAGGGCAAGTTAAACTGCTCTTGGAGCTGCTGTAATCTCCTACATGCTGTGGCTGAATGCCTGAAATGGCCTGAAATTTTACGGGCCACCGAAAGCATCTCCTGCACCTCACGGTTATTTCGTAGGAAGCTCTGCACCACCAAGTTGATGGTGTGAGCAAAACAGGGAATATGTTGGAAATCACCCAGCTGTAATGCTCGCACTATATTGTTGGCGTTATCTGAAATGACATACCCTGGGGAGAGTCCGAGTGGTATAAGCCATGCATCAATCACATCTCTCAGTTTGCGTAACAAATTGTCAGCCGTATGCCTGTTAGTGAAGCCGGTGATACAAAGAGTGGCCTGCCTGTGACAAATGTTACGTAGTGGTGTACATGCTGCTGCTGTTCCTGCTGGTGAAGGTGAATGACCAACCCAGTGGGCTATCACAGTCATATAGTCTTTGGTTTGGCCACTTCCACTTGTCCACATATCTGTGGTTAAGTGAACAGTGGGCAGAATGGCATTTTTCAGCGCAATCTCTACATTTTTACACACTTTTTGGTATAGTTGTGGAATAGCTTTACGGGAGAAATGGTGTCGCGATGGAATTCTGTAACGCGGACACAAAACCTCAATTAACTGTGAAAAACCAGCTGCGTTTATTGTGGAGATTGGACGCAGATCTAACACTAACATTGCAGCCATGGCGTCTGTGATTCGCTTGGCGACTGGGTGACTGCTGTCATATTTGCTTCCCCTCGCAAATGATTGTTTCACAGTTAATTGCTGAAATGTAGGACTGCTCATTTTATTCACCTGCCTCTGGGATGACGATTCACCCCCAGCAGCAGCAACAGCAGCAGCAGGACTAACGCTTTCTTCAGAGGAATCAATAATAGTGCCGGAGTCATCCAGCCTTAAGTGGGATGCCGGGCTAACTCCAAGCGCTACTGAGGATATTGATGAGGATGGTGTGGTGGGTGTATTTTGTAGCCGTCGGTATGTCGGTGAGCGGAGGGTCTTAGCTGATGAGGGAGTGCTTGTATTCTTTTGGGAAGAACTTTCAGCTTTTCCCAACACTTTGCCATGAACTCTCGTTAAATGGCGTAACATAGACGAGGTTCCAAGATGGTTAAGGTCCCTCCCTCGACTGACTGTGGCTTCACATACACTACAAATGGCTATACAATTGTTGTCTGGATTTGGGTAGAAATAATTCCACACATAAGAAGTGGATTTTTTTGTTTTATGCCCAGGCATGACAATGGCCTTTTTCTTGTCACGTGCCAGAACTGCTGCCACTGGTGCAGGACTTACACAAACAACCTCATCCTCATCAACATCCTCATTAGCGCCCTCGTCGCCTACACAAATCTCCCCCTCATCCTCTTCTAATTCCAAAGTGGCATCCTCAATTTGGGTATCACCGGCTACACTCGGGCTATTAAGGCACACATCAGCAGAATGCTCACGATTAGACATCCCACTGTTGGATGGACTCTCCACAGGGATTGTTGTCATTTGTGAATCAGAGCAAATATTCTCCTGTAATGCCTCACTGTTATCTTGCAGCTCGGCTTTGACGCGTAACAGTAGTTGTGCACCAATTGTAGGCTGGGTAACTTTTTGGGATCTGCCACTAATAGCCAAAGGTGAAGGCCTCATTCTCTCTTTGCCACTGCGTGTGTAGAATGGCATGCTTGCAATTTTTTTTTTATCGTCACTTAACTTTTGCTCAGTTACACTTCTTTTTCGCTTCAATACAGTAAATATTTTTTGGGTTTTTGTTTTTTGCACTAATTTGAAAACACTCTGTTGTTTGACATCGCCTTGGCCAGATGACGTACTGGGAACACTAACATCAGGACTGGTGACAGAACCTGGTTGCTCATTTAGATCATATGTGGACTGCTTTGAATCCATTCTGAGCGCAAACCACTGGGGAGTGCTAAAAATTATTTAGTAGATTCTGCTGACAGTTATGACTTTTGACAGCCAGAAATATTAATGCACAATTAGGGAGGACACCCCAAAAGCACTGAGGAGTGCTAAAAATTATTTAGTAGATTCTGCTGACAGTTATGACTTTTGACAGCCAGAAATATTAATGCACAATTAGGGAGGACACCCCAAAAGCACTGAGGAGTGCTAAAAATTATTTAGTAGATACTGCTGACAGATATGACTTTTGACAGCCAGAAATATTAATGCACAATTAGGGAGGACACCCCAAAAACACTGAGGAGTGCTAAAAATTATTTAGTAGATACTGCTGACAGATATGACTTTTGACAGCCAGAAATATTAATGCACAATTAGGGAGGACACCCCAAAAACACTGAGGAGTGCTAAAAATTATTTAGTAGATACTGCTGACAGATATGACTTTTGACAGCCAGAAATATTAATGCACAATTAGGGAGGACACCCCAAAAACACTGAGCAGTGCTAAAAATTATTTAGTAGATACTGCTGACAGATATGACTTTTGACAGCCAGAATTATTAATGCACAATTAGGGAGGACACCCCAAAAACACTGAGGAGTGCTAAAAATTATTTAGTAGATACTGCTGACAGATATGACTTTTGACAGCCAGAAATATTAATGCACAATTAGGGAGGACACCCCAAAAACACTGAGGAGTGCTAAAAATTATTTAGTAGATACTGCTGACAGATATGACTTTTGACAGCCAGAAATATTAATGCACAATTAGGGAGGACACCCCAAAAACACTGAGGAGTGCTAAAAATTATTTAGTAGATACTGCTGACAGATATGACTTTTGACAGCCAGAAATATTAATGCACAATTACGGAGGACACCCCAAAAACACTGAGGAGTGCTAAAAATTATTTAGTAGATACTGCTGACAGATATGACTTTTGACAGCCAGAAATATTAATGCACAATTAGGGAGGACACCCCAAAAGCACTGAGGTGTGCTACAAATTATTTAGTAGATACTGCTGACAGATATGACTTTTGACAGCCAGAAATATTAATGCACAATTATGGGGGACACCCCAAAAGCGCTGGGGAGTGCCAAATATGAAGAAAAAATAATAAACCTCTATCATCCTCTCTGCACTAGCGATTTTGGTTAGAGCAATTGCAAGAACAATATTGTATTCTCTGTCCCTGCTCTAATTAGCCTATGACTACACCCTGCTCTCTCCCTCTGTCAAATGGTGATGGATTGCTGTGGAGGCGTGTATTTATAAAGTTGAAGTATCGCGAGAACCGAGTCCCGAGATCCGACAACGTCACAATGACGTTCGGCCTCGATTTGGATTCGGAATGGGCGGGAGAGTACCGAGCTGCTCAGCTCGGTACTCGGATACCCAAAGTTCGGGTGGGTTCGGTTCTCGGAGAACCGGACCCGCCCATCTCTAGTTAAAACACAAGAAGCTTTTATCATCATCATCATCATCATCATGTATTTATATAGCGCCAACATATTCCGTAGCGCTTTACAATTGGGGACAAACATAATAGACTAATAAACAAACTGGGTAAAACAGACAAAGAGGTGAGAAGGCCCTGCTCGCAAGCTTACAATCTATGGGACAATGGGAGATTGACACAGGAGGTTAAGTATACATTTTGCATTTTGGCCCAGCCAGACTGCAAAAGAAAAAGTGACTCATAAGATAAATGATCCTGTCACACAACAATGTTGGTCAGGGGGCAGTTGTCTTGTGTGAAATTGTGTAAACAGGCTAAAGGTAGCGAGGTTAAGAGGGTGGCTGAGGAATATTATAAGCTTGTCTGAAGAGGTAGGTTTTCAGAGAACGCTTGAAAGTTTGTAGACCAGAGGAGAGTCTTACTGTGCAAGGGAGAGAATTCCATAGAGTGGGTGCAGCCCGAAAAAAGTCCTGTAACCGGGAATGGGAGGATGTAATGAGGGTGGATGAGGGACGCAGATCTTGTGTAGAACGGAGTTGCCGAGTTGGGAGATATTTTGAGACAAGAGAGGAGATGTATGTTGGTGCAGCTTTGTTGATGGCCTTGTAGGTTAGTAAAAGTATTTTATATTGGATTCGGTACAAAACAGGCAGCCAGTGTAGAGACATACAGAGTGATTCAACAGAGGAATAATGATTTGCAAGGAAAATCAGTCTTGCCGCAGCATGCAAAATAGATTGTAGGAGTTTGAGTCTGTTTTTGGGAAGACCAGTAAGGAGGGAATTGCAATAGTCAATGCGGGAGATGATAAGTGCATGAATTGAGGTTTTTGCAGTGTCTTTCGTGAGATATGTGCAAATTCTGGAAATGTTCTTTAGATGTATGTAGCAGGATTTAGATATAGAGTCAATGTGGGGAACAAAGGATAGGTGTGAGTCAAGGAATACACCTAGGCAGCGAGCTTGTGGGGTGGGATTTATGGTCATGTTATCAACAGAGATAGAAATGTCAGGTATGCTCTTGTTGGTGGGTGGGAATATTATGAACTCTGTTTTAGAAAGATTAAGTTTGAGTTGGCGAGAGGACATCCAAGATGATATGGCAGAAAGACAGTCAGTTACACGGGACAACACAGATGTCGAGAGGTCAGGAGAGGATAGCTAAATTTGGGTATCATCTGCATAGAGATGATACTGAAAGCCACAGGAACTTATTAGATTTCCAAGAGAAGCGGTATAAATAGAGAACAGCAGAGGACCTAGCACTGAGCCTTGTGGTACTCCAACTGATAGGGGAAGCAGAGCAGAGGTGGCTCCAGAGAAATTAACAGTGAAAGAGCGATTAGAGAGGTAGGATGAAAACTAGGATAGAATAGTGTCTTGAAGACCAAGGGATTGCAGCGTTTGGATGAGAAGAGAGTGGTCAACGGTGTCAAATGCAGCTGAGAGATCCAGGAGAATTAGGAGAGAGTAATGGCGTTCAGTTTTAGCAGTGATCAGATCATTGACATCCTTGGTCAACGCAGTCTCTGTGGAGTGTTGAGAATGAAAGCCAGACTGAAGAGGATCCAACAGGTTGTTAGCGGAAAGAAAGCGTGTGAGGCGAGTGTAGGCAAGTCTCTCTAGAAGCTTGGAGGGGCAAGGGAGCTGAGAGATGGGACGTAATTTGGGAGAGAGTTTGGGTCGGAGTTTTGTTTTTTAGACTAGGAGTAATCACTGCGTGCTTGTATAGTGATGGAAAGATGCCAGTAGAGAGTGAGAGATTACAGATTTGAGTTAGAGGTGAAATGAGCGCAGAAGACAGTGATCTACCAATTTGCGAGGGAAAAGGGTCAAGAGGACAGGAGGTAGAGTAGGAAGATAAGAAGAGCGTAGAAATTTCCTCTTCATTTGTGGGGTCAAAGGAAGAGAGGGTGTCAGAGGGTAGTGGGAAGGAATTGAGCTGATTGCTTGTCGAGGAAGAGGGTACCATTTCTACTCTGATCTTCTCAATCTTGTCCTTGAAGTAGGAAGCAAGATCCTGAGCACTGATAGTAGATGGAGGGTTCGGGGTGGGAGGATTGAGAAGATATTTAAATGTATTGAAAAGGCGTTTGGGGTTAGAAGCCGGAGCATAGATAAGAGATTGGAAGTATGTTTGTTTTGCAGTGTCCAGAGCATTTCGATAGGAGTGGTAGATAGAAGTATATGTGAAGAAGTCATGAGAGGTGTGAGATTTACGCCAGTGACGTTCTGCTTTACGGGACAGTTTTTGAAGATTTCGTGTTGCTTTAGTGTGCCACGGGTGACATCGAAGTCGACGTGTAGTATGTAGTGTCGCTGGAGCCACTTGATCAAGGGCCGCTGCTAAGGTTAGGTGAAAATGAGGTACTGCCATCTCAGGGGATGAGAATGTAGAGATAGGGGAGAGAAGGTGTTGGAGAGAGGTCGAAAATTGTTGAAGATTAATATAATTCAGATTTCTGCGGGTATGAGGAGGCATGGTAGAGTTAGACAGTAGAGAGGTTAAAGCAGTGGGGGTGAGTGAGTAGCTGATAAGGTGATGATCTGAGAGGGGGAAGGGTGTGTTAAGAAAATTAAAAACTGAGCATAGTCTAGAGAAAACAAGATCAAGGCAGTCGCCATCCTTATGAGTAGATGATTCAATCCACTGGGAGAGGTCAAGTGAGGAGGTTAGAGAGAGTAGTTTGGAAGCAGCTTTGGAAGGTGGGTTATCAATGGGGATGTTGAAATCACCCATGATGATGGTGGGGATGTCTGAAGATAAGAAGTGAGGGAGCCATGCAGAGAAATCCTCAATAAGTTGTTGGTGTGCTCCAGGGGAACGATAGATCACCGCAACACGTAGAGAGAATGGATTAAAAATGCGAATAGCATGTACTTCAAAAGATGTGAACGTGAGTGATGGGACATTTGGTAGAACTGTAAACGTGCACTGCGGGGAGAGAAGTAGTCCAACCCCACCTCCTTGTCTGCCTTTAGGTCTGGAGGTGTGGGTGAGATGGAGGTCACCATGTGAAAGTGCTGCAGGTGAGGCAGTGTCTGATTGCATGAGCCATGTTTCTGTTATTGCCAGAAGGTTGAGGTTTTTTGAGAGGAAGAGATCATGAATGGAGGTAAGTTTGTAACAAACAGAGCGTGCATTCCAAAGGGTACATTTAAAGGACTTTGGAAGAGAGGGGAGACAGGTGATGTGTTTGAGGTTTGCTATAGAACGGTAGTGCTCTAATGTATGGGTGTGTGAGGAGTGTGGGGGACCTTGATTAGGTGATATATCACCAGCTAATAGAAGCAGAGTGAGAGAAAGATAGGCAAGGGGATTGTAAGATGTGTGACTTTTTATTTTCTGGCGACAGGTGGAGGTTGTACTTGTTAGAGATAATAAATAGGACAGCAGTTAATGGGTGTTGACTAGAGGTGAGTGGAGTAATGCAGCTGCAATATGAACAAATGTTTGTGTTGGTGGAGGGGTGAAAGATGACACAGTTCTAAAGATCATACCATGAAAAGAGACCAAGAAAAGCAATTTGTTAAAAATTGTGATAAAAGGAGTTAAAGCCAAAAAGTTAGGGGATTTTAAAGAATTACCTCTTTGCAGTGTTCCATATAGATAGACAAGTAATGCAAAAATAGGCTCTGCCAGATGTAGTTTATTGGTGGAAGTAAAATCAAGTCAAATGAGGGTGTCAGGCGCCGTCTCCGCACTGACACTTGGTGCAGGAGACGGATGCCTGCACCTTCTCAGCAACCACGTCCTGTTGCCTAGCAGCGGGACGCTATCTCTGCTCACCTGTCTGCAGCCAGCATGTCTTACCGCCAAAATCTCCCTAACCCAATCAGGAGGCACATTAGGGTATATAAAGCAGCCTCTGACACATGTCTAGTGCCAGAGTATTGGTTCACTCTAGCTCCAGCATTTCCTGAACTTCTGATCCAGTGTGTTATTCGGTTCTGACTCGCCTTCCTGTGACTACTCTCCTGTGTTTCGTTTTGGTATCTCGCTGCCCGGCTGGTTTGACTATTTGGCTTGACCTGACTTCTCTCTGGATCCTCCCTCTGTACTGCACCACTCGGTTGGCTCTGACCTGGATTGCCTGACTACGCCTGTCCAGGGCCGGATTTACCGCTAGGCAACCTAGGCACCTACCTAGGGCCTAGAAGCTCTCAGGGGAGCACAGCTGGGGGGGACAGGAGCAATTTAAAAAAATAAATTAAAAAAAATCGGCCCCTCCCCCGACTCACGGCACCCCCCCCACCCCCGCGACTCGTGGGGGGGGGTGCCGTGAGTCGGGGGGATCGGGTGCCGCAAATCGGGGGAGAGGGGGGGGGTCGGGTGCCGCGAATCGGGTCCCAGCAGCCTCTTCTCCTTTCAGTGTCTCAGTGATAGAGAGAGGAGGAGAGGCTGCCGGGACCCGACGAGCGATCACGTGACTCTTTTTTTTTTTTAAATCTGTTTGGTCTGACCGAGGAGGAGCAGCGCGCCGGAGAAGAAAGGCAATAGAAAGGTAAGAAAACAACGCAGGGACAGAGGTGGTGATGGTGAAGGGGCACAGAAGTGGTGATGGTGAAGGGCACAGAGGTGGTGGTGGTGATTGGCACAGAAGTGGTGATGGTGATTGGCACAGAGGTGGTGATGGTGAAGGGGCACAGAATTGGTGATAGTGATTGGCACAGAGGTGGTGATGGTGAAGGGCACAGAGGTGGTGATGGTGAAGGGGCACAGAATTGGTGATGGTGATTGGCACAGAGGTGGTAATGGGCACAGAGGTGGTGATGGGCACAGAGGTGGTGATGGTGAAGGGCACAGAGGTGGTGATGGTGAAGAGGCACAGAGGTGGTGATGGTGATTAACACAGAAGTGGTGATGGTGAAGGGCACAGAGGTGGTGATGGTGAAGGGCACAGAGGTGGTGATGGGCACAGAGGTGGTGATGGTGATTGGCACAGAGGTGGTGATGGTGATTGGCACAGAGGTGGTGATGGGCACAGAGGTGATGGTGAAAGGGCACATGTGATTTTGTGAAGGGGCAAAAGTGACAATGAAGGGACACAGTGTGATGATAGAGGGACAAAAGTGACAAGAGCACATACTTGGATTTATGCATATTATTTTTGCAAACAACTTAAGTAAGTATTTCTGCCCTGACTTCAATATTTATTAAGTTGTTTTGACCCAACTACTTAAAAAAACAGGACTGCTTGGTAACTATTTAGGGGTGCCTTTTTCTGCAGCAGGGTGGCCTTGCTCTTTTCACATGTTAAGTACGCCCCCAAAGATGCAAGCTATGCACTCACCTCCTTTGGCGGCGTGCTTTCATATCTACTTAACTATAGGGGTATATGGTAGGCATGCGGCGGCACATGCTTTCACTTCTACGTAACTATAGGGGTATATGGTAGGCTGCAAAAATATAGTGCTATGGATTGTTTCAGGGAGGGGGCCCAAAAACAGTATCCTGCCTAGGGCGCTATGAGGTCTAAATCCGGCTCTGCGCCTGTCTACTACTGTCGCTACACCGGTGACTGTCTTGGAGAACCGCGACCTGCGTACCCTCTGCAGCTTAGCCCAAACCTCCTTGCGGGGGTCTCTGGTGAATACCGGGGGTACGTTAGACTCCGCGCCACCCTGTTCAGTTGCGCTAATACCGGTTAGCGGCCATCTCTGCAATTCCGTGACAGTATACTCTGGCCATATGAGTGGACAGGACGAACCAACAGCTCGGGACCTTCTGCTCCACTTAGCCCACAGGGTGGATCAGCAAGACTCCAATCAGGCACAACTCTTGCAAAGACTGCATGGGGTTATTTCTTGTTTAGACACCCTTCAGGGGTCTCTTCCAGAAAGCCAGAAGGCCTCAGCAGTAACGCTTACCTACGCAGCCACAACGTCTACTTCCAGCACCGCTAGTTCCAGAAGCCTATGTATTTCACCGCCGGAGAAATATGATGGCGATCCTAAGAAATGTCGTGGGTTTCTTAACCAATGCGGTATTCAGTTTGAACTTTCTCCAGAAAATTTTGCCTCTGAGAGGACTAAAGTGGTTTATATAATTTCCCTCCTCTCTGGTAAAGCCTTGTCTTGGGCTTCTCCCCTTTGGGAACGAGACGATCCTACGCTCCGAGATTCGTCCACCTCCATTAAGAATTTTCAGAGGGTTTTTATGAGCCCGGACGTGCTTCTGGCCTATTAGCTCTCCGTCAAGCTTCACTCACTGCTGGGCAGTATGCCGTACAGTTTCGCACCTTGGCTTCAGAACTCCGCTGGAACAATGAGGCTCTGGTAGCCACCTTTTGGCAAGGGTTAAATGACCATATCAAAGACGATTTGGCCTCCCGTGAGCTTCCGTCTAATCTTGACGACTTGGTCTCTCTGTGTATCAAGGTGGACATCCGCCACAGGGAACGTATGCATGAACGTGAACGGACCCAGCACTCATTCCCTCGCCTGGCGGTAGGAGCGCTTCACACTGAGTGGATAAGTTTCCTGATTCTTCCTCATTCCATCAATCCTGGTATTTTGGGCCTTCCGTGGCTTAAAGCTCACAATCCGCAGTTCGATTGGTCTCGTGCCCAAGTCATTTCTTGGGGATCCATCTGCAAGCAACATTGTTTGACTGCTGTACATCCTCCTAAGTCTTCAATCTCGTCTAGCCTCTACTCCGCAGCCTGCTCTTCCAGAGGCCTATGCCGAGTTTGTAGTAGGGATGTGCACCGGCCACTTTTCGTGTTTTGGGTTTTGGGTTCTGATTACCTTCAGGTTTTGGGTTTTAATGGGTTTTGCCAAAACACCTCCCTCAAGGTTTTGGGTTCTGATTTTTTTTTTTTTTTAAAAAAAAAAAAAAAGCATAAAAACTGCTAAAATCCATATTTTGGGTTTTTTTTTCACTCCTACGCTATTATTAACCTCAATAACATTAATTTCCATTAATTTCCAGTCTATTCTGAACACCTCACACCTCACAATATTGTTTTTAGGCCAAAAGGTTGCACCGAGGTAGCTGGATGACTAAGCTAAGCGACACAAGTGGGCGGCACAAAGACGTGGCCCATCTAGGAGTGGCACTGCAGTGGCAGACAGGATGGCAGTTTGAAAAGCTAGGCCCCAAAGAGCACATAATGCCAAAAAAAGAGGTGCAAGATGGAATTGTCCTTGGGCCCTCCCACCCACCCTTATGTTGGTGAAATAGGACATGCGCACTTTAACAAACCAATCATTTCAGCGACAGGGCCTACAAAACTGTGGCTGAAATGATTGGTTTGTTTGGACCCCCACAAAACGAGCTGGCAAAGAAAAAAAAGAGGTGCAAGAGGGAATTGTCCTTGGGCCCTCCCACCGACCC
Organism: Mixophyes fleayi; assembly: GCF_038048845.1. Classification (NCBI taxonomy): domain Eukaryota; kingdom Metazoa; phylum Chordata; class Amphibia; order Anura; family Limnodynastidae; genus Mixophyes; species Mixophyes fleayi. Next base: position 164,788,235 of record NC_134405.1, read on the forward strand.
TTATGTTGCGTAAAAAGGACATGTACACTTTAACAAACCAATCATTTCAGCGACAGGGCCTACCAAACTACTGTGGCTGAAATGATTGGTTTGTTTGGGCCCCCACACAAAAAAAGCTATTCATCTCTCCCTGTACAAAGTAAACTGGCTCTACTGAGGCAAGATGTCGTCCTCATCCTCATCCTCTGATTCCTCGCCCCCTTCAGTGTGTACTTCCTCATCCTCACACATTATCAATTCGTCCCCGCTGGACTCCACAATCACAGGTCCCTCTGTAGTCTCTGGAGGCCATTGCTGGTCTTCATTGAAAAATTGATAATTAATTTTGATGAACATCATCTTCTCCACATATTGTGGAAGCAACCTTCTTCGCCGCTCACTGACCAGGTTCCCCGCTGCACTAAAAACTCTTTCCGAGTACACACTGGAGGGGGGACAACTCAGGTAAAATAGAGCCAGTTTGTACAGGGGCTTCCAAACTGCCTTTTTTTCCTGCCAGTAACAATATGGACTGTCTGACATGTCTACTTGGATGGTGTCAGCAAAGTAATCATCCACAATTTTTTCTATTGTGACAGCATCCAATGCAGCGAGAGTAGACATGTCTGCAATGGTTGGCAGGTCCTTCAGTCCGGACCAGATGTTATCAGCATCCCCGCCAGTGCCTCTTTTGGGAAAACTGAGCTTTTTCCTCGCAGCCATAGATGTGGAAGAAAATGAGGGTGGAGCTGTTGGCATGTCACGGTCCTCTTCAGAGGACAATCTCCTGACCAACAGGTCTTTGCACCGCTGTAGACTTGTGTCCGCCGGAAACAGAGACACAACATACGCTTTAAACCGAGGATCGAGCACGGTGGCCAGAATGTATTCCTCTGACTTTAAAAGACTGACCACCCTCGGATCCTGGCATAGCGTATGAAGGGCTTCATCCACAAGAGCTACATGCTTTGTGGAATCGCAATGCTTTACCAGCTCCTCCCTCACTTTCTCCAGCTGCTTCTGCAACAGCCTGATCAGGGGAATCACCTGACTCAAGCTGGCACTGTCGGAACTGACTTCTCGTGTGGCAAGTTCAAACGGCTGGAGAACCTTGCACAACACGGAAATCAGTCTCCACTGCGCTTGACTCATCCCCACTCCTTTGCCTATGTCGTAGGTGGCTGTGTAGGCTTAAAAGGCCTTTTGCTGCTCCTCCATCCTCTGCAGCATATAGAGGGAGGAGTTCCAGTGCGTCACAACCTCTTGTTTGAGGTGATGGAAGGGCAGGTTCAGGCTTTTTTGATGGTGCTCCAGTCTTTGGTAGGCAGTGGCAGAATGGCGAAAGTGTCAATGGACTTAAACAGCAGTAACACTGGACTTATACGGCAGGATCAGTGAACTTATATAGCAGTAACACTGGACTTATACGGCAGGATCAGTGGACTTATATAGCAGCACAGCACAGGACAGCACCACTGGATTTAAATGGCTGTACCACTGGACTGGACACAGGACAGCACCACTGGAATTATGGCAGCACCACCACTGGACTGAGCAGGACAGAGCACAGGACAGCACCACTGGACTGAGCAGGACAGCACCACTGGACTGAGCAGGACAGAGCACAGGACACCACCACTGGACTGAGCAAGACAGAGCACAGGACAGCACCACTAATGAGCAGGACAGAGGACACCACTAACACACCCTCCCTCTTCCCTCTCCAATGTCAGAGTGAAGATGGCGGCGGCAAGCGGGGGAATAATATGAATCCGGATCTCGCGAGATCCGACGGCGGGATGATGATGTTTTGCCTCATTCTGAGTATTGCGATCGGTGGGAATACCCGAACAGTGCTCGGATCAGCACTGTTCGGGGGTGTTCGGATTTGACAAATCCGGACCCGCTCATCTTTAGTTTGTAGATGTATTCAGCAAAGCTGCAGCCGAGTCCCTGCCTCCTCATCGACCCTGGGATTGCCCCATTGACCTCGTACCTGACAAGTGCATCCCTAGAGGCAGAATCTTTCCCCTATCTCTCCCAGAGACCCAAGCCCTGTCTGAATATGTTGCTGAGAATCTTGAACGTGGTTTTATCCGCAAGTCTTCCTCTCCGGCGGATGCAGGGTTCTTTTTTGTCAAAAAGAAAGACGGTACCCATAGACCCTGTATTGACTACCGGAAACTGGATCTTAGAGGGGCCTATAGTCTTATCCGCATTCGTCAAGGTGATGAGTGGAAAACCGCTTTTAATACGAGAGACGGACATTATGAGTACCTCGTGATGCCCTTTGGGCTTTGTAATGCCCCTGCCGTTTTTCAAGAATTCATCAACAAAATCTTCAGAGATCTTTTGTATCTATCTGTAGTCGTCTATCTTGATGATATCCTGGTCTTCTCCCAGAACATCACCTCTCATCGAGATCATGTCAAAGAAGATTTGTCACGTCTTCGTACTAATCACCTATATTGCAAATTGGAAAAGTGCCTTTTTGATCAACCTCAGGTTCCCTTCCTCGGGTATATAATCTCTGGCATGGGTCTCCAAATGGATCCAAAGAAGGTAGAATCTATCCTTAGTTCGCCTCAACCCTCTGGCCTGAAGGCTACTCAACGTTTTATTGGATTCTGCAACTATCACCGGCAATTCATTAAAACTTCTCTTCATTGATCTCGCCCATCACGTCACTTACCCGTAAAGGTGGGTTAGCCAAGAACTGGCCTCAGGATGCAGTCTTGGCCTTCAAAGTTCTTAAAGAAGCTTTCTTTACCGCTCCTGTCTTGAGACAGCCTGATCAACTATGACCGTTCTTTCTAGAGGTGGATGCTTCTTCAGTGGGTGTGGGAGCAGTTCTCTCTCAGAAGAATTTCTCTCCATGTGGCTTTCACTCCAGAAAATTTTTACCCAGTGAGGTCAACTATAGCATCGGTGACTAGGAGCTCCTGGCCATCAAGATAGCCTTAGAAGAATGGCGGTACCTGCTCGAAGGCGCTCTCCATCCTATCACGGTATTCACAGATCATAAGATCCTCACCTATCTGGAATATGCTCAGTGCCTTAACCCTCGTCAGTCACGCTGGTCACTTTTTTTTCCAGATTCCAGTTGATCCTGACTTACCGTGCTGGGTCGAAGAATTCCAGGGCCGATGCACTTTCCAGGTCTTTTGATCCTTGCCAGTCCGGTGTTAGACCTATCATCAGTCCTCTGAAGATCTTGGCTTTGACTAAATCCTCTGTTAAGACACCCCCTGCTGGACGTTCTTTTGTGGAGACCCATCTTCGTTCCAGACTGTTGGCGTGGGCCCACGATTCCAGATTTGCTGGTCATACTGGGGTTAAGAAGACTATTGCTCTTTTGTCCCGCAGCTATTGGTGGCCATCCTTGAGTGCTAACGTTCAGGAGTATGTTGCAGCTTGCGGTTTATGTGCCCGTCACAAGACACCTAGGCGTCCACCAGCAGGGCTTCTTCTTCCGCTCACGATTCCAGACTCACCTTGGGCAAGCATCAGCATGGATTTTATTACTAATCTCCCCAATAGTCATGGCTTCAATACTATTTGGGTGGTGGTGGATCGTTTTTCCACATGGGCACATTTTGTTCCTCTCAAGAAATTGCCATCCACTGCTGATCTAGCCACTCTTTTTATTAAGAATATTTTTCGGATTCATGGTTGCCCCATTGAGATCATCTCTGACAGAGGTGTACAATTCATTTCAAGATTCTGGAGATCCTTTTGCAGAAATCTAGGAATTAAGCTAAAAGTCTCATCGGGATACCATCCCCAGACCAATGGTCAGACTGAGCGGGTCAACCAGGATTTGGAGACGTTCCTCCGTTGTTACTGCTCTGATCACCTATCCTCCTGGAGTGATTATTTACCTTGGGCAGAATTTTCACATAATATCCATGAACATGAATCTTCTGGAACATCTCCCTTCTTTTCCATCTTTGGCAGACATCCCATACTTCCCACCTTTTCAGAAGTTCAAAGTGCATCGGTACCTGCAGCTCAAGAGATGGTCGGTGACTTTTCGAAGATTTGGACTCAGGTACGAGCTAAACTTTTACAGTCCTCGGAACGGCATAAACACTTTGCTGATCGTCACCGTAGGAAGATTCCAGCTCTTCACGTTGGGGACAAGGTGTGGCTGTCCACGCGTAATTTCAGGCTCAAGCTACCTTCAATGAAATTCGCTCCCAGATATATTGGTCCCTTCCGCATTGCTCATATTATTAATGCAGTTACCTATAAGCTCCATCTACCTCCTTCACTCCGTGTGCATAACTCATTTCATATTTCCTTATTAAAACCTTTGGTTCTTAACGAATTCTCCAACCTTCAGCCTCCGCCTCCTCCCATCAAGACAGCCTTGGGCGACGAATATGAGATTGAACGCATCTTGAAATCCCGATCCATTTGTGGTAAGACTCAGTTCCTCGTCCACTGGAAGGGTTATGGTCCTGAAGAAAGGTCCTGGGTGGATAAGAAAGACCTACATGCCCCTTATCTGCTTTCAAAGTTTTTGAAGAACCAGATTTCCAACTACTCTTCTTCAGGGGAGGGGGGTACTGTCAGGCGCCGTCTCCGCACTAACACTTGGTGCAGGAGACGAACGCCTGCACCTTCTCAGCAACCACATTCTGTTGCCTAGCAGCGGGACGCTATCTCTGCTCACCTTTCTGCAGCCAGCATGTCTTACCGCCAAAATCTCCCTAACCCAATCAGGAGGCACATTAGGGTATATAAAGCAGCCTCTGACACATGTCTAGTGCCAGAGTATTGCTTCACTCCAGCTCCAGCGTTTCCTGAATTTCTGATCTAGTGTGTTATTCGGTTCTGACTCGGCTTCCTGTGACTACTCTCCTGTGTTTCGTTTTGGTATCTCGCTGCCCGGCTGGTTTGACTATTTGGCTTGACCTGACCTCTCTGGATCCTCCCTCTGTACTGCACCGCTCGGTTGGCTCTGACCTGGATTGCCTGACTACGCCTGTCTACTACTGTCGCTACACCGGTGACTGTCTTGGAGAACCGTGACCTGCGTACCCTCTGCAGCTAAGCCCAAACCTCCTTGCGGGGGTCCCTGGTGAATACCGGGGGTACGTTAGACTCCGCGCCTCCCTGTTCAGTTGCGCTAATACCGGTTAGTGGCCATCTCTGCAATTCCGTGACAGAGGGCAACACAGTGGCCTAGTGGTTAGCACTTTTGCCTCGCAGCACTGGGGTCATGAGTTCGATTCCCGACCATGGCCTTATCTGTGTGGAGTCTGTATGTTCTCCCTGTGTTTACGTGGTTTTCCTCCGGGTGCTCCGGTTTCCTCCCACACTCCAAAAAACATACTAGTAAGTTAATTGGCTGCTATCAAAATTGACCCTAGTCTGTGTGTCTCCCTCTATGTCTATGTGTGTGTGTGTGTGTGTGTGTGTGTCTATATTAGGGAATTTAGACTTTAAGCTCCAATGGGGCAGGGACTGATGTGAATGAGTTCTCTGTACAGCGCTGCGGAATTAGTGGCGCTATATAAATAAATGATGATGAAATGTAGTCCAATGGTTGTCTAACTGTGCATTTTCCTCCACTTTGTGAGAAAATCCCACTTAGTGTAGAAATCACACACGTCTACCCCACATACGTCTCCCCATAGACTGAAACTAAGAAATAGTCCGTGTAATTTAGGAATACACTACAGATGTGCTAATTGGTCAGCTAATCAAAAGAAAAGAAAACATTTGTGGAATAGGATAGAGGAGGCCAGATACCTATCATAAATTAGGCAGCAATAAAAAACTGGGCCAACCTAAGTTTAAACAGATAACAATTTCCTATAACATACTTTTAAACACAGTTGCAGAGATGAGATACAGAAATTAATGTAGTTCTGAGTAGTTGAATCTGGACATACCTGGAGATGAGAAGAGAAGGATGAGGGTTAGTTGCTGTGTTGTAAACTTTTTTTTTAGACAAATTTGTTGGTTTTATTTCAGAACTTGTTGTAACAGATGATATATACATATATATAGTTGCTCATAGTTGATACTGACTGTAGCAGACAGGCAGTATAACAAGCTTATACAATGTAATGTACAGAACACTATTATAGTACATTCACATATGTAGATGGTAGTAAGCTTATATTGTGGGCAATGTCAGAGAACAGGTTGTTCATATATATTTTGTGCCTACAGTCACTTTATATATCTATATAGAAGTAAGAGAACACAAAAAGTATGCAGCTCCAGTTATGACATCAATACAGTTCGACTGTCACTAGAAGTACCTGCTGAAAGCCAAACTTCCTGTCTGTTCATGCTTAGTAGAGCGATGCGGACAGCTGTAGGCTGCCCCACTTCCTGTCTTTACTAGATCATAGAGGACACCACTACCAAGATGGTAGAAGGAGCGTAGTACTCCATATTAACATTTAGAACAGGGGTACACAAACTTATTTGGTCTGAGGGGTGCAATGGGAGATAATGCTCATTTGAAGTGACCGCAATAAAATTTAACTTGATGAAACATGTAAAATACATTGCATTTACTGCAGGAAAATAGCGACCTCTTTGCAGTTATGCCATACTGCTCAACAATTTTAATATTTTCTCAAAGCAGAACTGTGGTGCACCACCAAAGATGGCATAGCCATCCAATGTAGTGGGTGTAGTCAAGTCACATAAGGCCCTGTAACACATTTGGCCACCTTTTCACCTCTATGGTAACACATTCCCCCTCTTACCTCTGTAGCAACACATTCTCCCCATCCTCCATGTAAAAGCACATTCCCCCTCTTCCCCTTAAACACTCCCTTCCTCTTAAACACTATTTTACATTGGTTAACTATGGGTCCAGCAAGCCTATGAACAGTCTGAGCATGCTGGTGCTTGTAGTACTACAAGCACCAGCAAACCTGTGGCTGTCAGGGCATGCTGGCATTTTGGAGAAACACAAGCGCCAGCCCAGGGCCAGCTGTGTCCTGTAGTGCACCAATGTAAAAAGTAAGTAAAAGACACCTGTCGTTAAAACCACAAATTTTTATTTAAAAAAACCCAAAAACATTTATACTTACAAACTATGTTCTTCTTTCTTCCGTAGGATCCAGTCTTTTAAGCTTTTAATCCAAACTGAGTAATGTAAAAAAGGAAGACACCCCAAAAAATATTCCAAGTGATGAAAAAAAAAAATATTGTCTGGCAGCTTGATCCCCAAATAATTCAGCCGGAACATGGTTCGCAAAAAAAAAAAAAAAAAAAAAAAAGGCTCCCCGGAACTGTTTCTGAATACAGCAGGAATTCACTAAAATGATGACATTTTAACATCAGTGATGCTCTCCCACACTGTCAGGCCCAAGCCCCAGATTCTAAATAGACCTGCCAGATATTAAAATTTAATTTCAACATGACGAGATTTTGCTGCTTTTCTTATCTTCAACAGGCTCTGAAAGAGTATTGAGAAAGAAAAGAATGGCTAAATAACTTAACTAATAAAAGAAAGTAGAACACACCTGACAAGCAACTTACTTAAGATGGGTGTTCTTCAGTTTTTTTGGTGGTGGGTTCATGCTCCATGTCTACAGTAACAACTTCAACAAAATTCTTAGATAATGTAACAAACAGCAACAGCATTGTTTCGAGTTTAACCTAGCTATTAAATGACCCTGCAGCTGGCTGAAGTATGTGACCAGAAAGTGACCTCTGTACTCCCACATTGTTGCCCATCTGTACATACATGCACTTATTCAAAAGTGAAAGGACCCTCCAGTCCACCATGAAATCAATCCACACACAGAAAATAAAAATAAAAACACTAGGTACACTGTCCACTCACCTATAAGAGACAGTGAAAAAAAAAAAACAGGCGAAGGAGGAGTTACATTATGGACCTGATCTATTAGGATCATTTTAAAGGAAAAAAAAATGGAGGTGGCCCAGTAACAGTGCCCAAGGTAGCCCACTGTGAGTCTGACCCGGGGGCAGATCCCCCCCCCCGTCCCATAGCCCAGCCTGCCGCTGGACTTGATTCACCTTCGGACATATGTCCATTTGAGTACCGTATCTTGTTTGAAATAGCTCTGCGCATACTTAAAAACAAAATTTATGTCAATGAATGGAATTGCATTGAATTCATGTTTGAAAACAAAGGACACTTACGACTGCCTGAAAGTCGGAACGGGCGAATTAACATAGGCAATGTACAGTAAGGGCATGCTGATTCAAGTCCTGGGTTTCTCTAAAGTACGTGATTTTTTACGCCCATATCATGCATCAGCTACGGGGCAGGTGTACGTTCTGAATGATAATGATGACTGTCCCTGAATACTTTATATAAAAAACTACATGTATTCCATAGTTGCCTACTCTCCCGGAATGTCCGGGAGACTCCCAAATTTCTGGGAGTCCTCCTGGACTCCCGGGAGAGCAGGCAATTCTCCCGGATCCCGATCTGCTCTGTGAATTAAACGGAGGGGGTGAGGCTTAGTGACGCCGTGCATGCGTCAACGTGCCCCACCCCCTGTTTTTATTGGTCCAAAATAGTGATGACACTACCCCCCGGACCTCCCGGAAAGCAACTTGCGTATGTTGGCAAGTATGAAATATTCTTGCCAGAACATGTGTATGCAAGGAAGCTAGACTATAAAATCGGATTCTATGTACAGTATGCATTAAGAACATCTTTATGTATTTACTGTAAAAAATGGAAAAAAAAACCTAATTATTTTATCAAATATTTTTATTAATTAATATTATTATAGTATTAAGTGTTAATTTATTTTATAAAACATTTTTTTTTTGCATACTTTCTGATGCGACTTTATATTGTACATATGCTTGTGCGTATCCTACTTTCTGTTCTGTCTGTCTACATTCGACAAGTAACATTTAGCCAAAGCTATGATTCTAATAGGAAGTTATATTGAGACCCGTTCATATTTGAATATGTTCGGATGGTCAGAACTACACTCAAGCTCCGTGCTCATTTTTTTAAATGCAAGTTGCGTGCAGGTTACGTCCCAAAATGTTTCATTTTCCCATCTCTGCTTAGCTGACTAGGGAGTTAACCCATTGGTCTGAGGCTGCCATGGATTTGAAAAGGAAAGATTTATGTTTAGTCAGAGTAATATATATTGTGTTTTTGTTTAGGTCTAAAGGAGCCTGTGTACCCAAAATCCAGATTGCCTATTGGAAACAAAGTGATTTCAAAGATTTTCAATTTAAACAACTTTATTGACTGATTCTTGCTTGCTTCTTTGCCATCCCATAAAACTGCATAGGATACATTTCATACACATTATTTATGCCCACAGACACCTGTTCTCTTTGTTGTTTACAAGAATTCCATTTATTCAGATTTTTTTTGCTTTCATCCTTCATTTATTGTGACATATATGTGTTTCTGAAAATGAAAATTCCAAAACTCCTACTCAAGAGAACATACGGTCTGATTTTATAAGTGAATACTTTTAGCAGAAGAATAAAACATTTACTATAATAAGATACACAATACATTCTTCCCTCTCCAGCAATTATTTGGCACAGCAAAATCTTCATGTTCAGAAAGGATATTTTGCTAAATTGAGGATTTCCATTTTTTTTATTTTAAACAAATTTAAAATAAAGAGTAGCGGAAATATAATGATGTTGTTACGAGCCGCGGCGGCTCTGGACACCGCCGTGACTCACTTCCTGGTATGCCTAGGCGTCCCGGCCGTCGTTATGACGACCGGGACGTCATTTCCTCCAGAACCCGGCCGTCGCCTAGGCAACGGTCGGGACGCTCTCTATCTCCTGCGCCGCATCCCAGCATCTAGGGCAGCCGGGCGCGTGCGCATTCCTCATTAATCATAGCCAGCTGGGCTAAGTATTCCCTGCTGTGCAGGGCACCGTTCATTGGCTCTGGCTCGTTTATTAGGCAGCAAGGGACAAGCCCTTACTGACGGTTATAGTTCCTGCTTCCGCTGACTAGCCTACTCGTGTTCCTGGTTGCTGTACCTTTGTTTGGTTGATTCTTCGTTGCTGACCTTCTGCCTGTTTCCTGACTCCGTTTTGATTGCCTGTGCCCTTTTGACCCCTTTGCCTGGATTTCTACTCTGCTGATTTGCCTGTGCCCTCTGACTCCGGTTCGTGTCCTGGATATTCTGTTTGCTGCCAGCCTTGACCCTTGCCTGACCTCACTCTGCTATTTCTCCCATCTGCTATCGCTTGGTTCTCCCCAGTCCGCGCACAATTCACGACCCTCAGCTGTCTGCAGCCAAGTCTGTCCCCACCACTAGGGGCTCCAGTGAAAACCAGACTTCTGAGCAGACCCTGGGTTTTGTGTTGCTGGCTGTGGGGGTTCCTAACAGATGTAATAATGAATTAAATTGAATGTGTTAAATACCCCTTCTGTAAGCTAACGGATATACTAAACAATTATGATAAATATTTAATTTATAAAACGTCTTGAGTAAACTTTTCAAAGTACTATGGTTGGGATTTCAAACAAAAAAATAAACAAACAAATAACTAAGGATTAAAACAAAAACATGTTTATATGTCACAAATGAACTGCACTATTTTTTGTGTATCATTCCAAAATAGTTCTTTATAGATCATACAAGTAATGGGTTTCTATCAATTAATAGAAACAAACCAAGCACATTATTTTTGATGATCAATTAATCTGCCACCCACAGTAAAGATACCAATGGGCTTGGGCCCATTTGTTAGATTCTGACTAGGACCCTATCTGTGTGGAGTTTGTTCTCCCCGTGTTTCCATTGATTTACTTTATGCACTCCAGTTTCATTCCACAGTCAAAAAACATACTGGTAGTTTAAATGGCTGCTGGCAAAAATGGTCACTAATGAGTATTTGTGTTTATAGGGACTGCGCTATTTCCTTTAAATAAATTTATACCAAAAGTTATTTACCAGTGATCCAGTCACACTTGCCATATAATATGAAAATAAAATGTGGCCGTTTAAAAAGAGATACCAATTTCACCTTTTTGTCCACTTATTATTGTTCCATTGTTCTGCCTGTGATCTTTTCTTTCTTTAGCAATACATTAAATTTTATCAGGAGTCTAGCTTCATGGCGTTTGTATGATCTCTACATGCCCACGTGGGTCTCCCTTGAGCACCACAGCCAGTGTCCACAATCTTTAAATATACTAGTAGGAAAACTGTCTTCTGACCAAACTGTAGTGTGTTTGTTTGCATGCCTGTAGTAGGGAAACCGGTAGTAAGCTACCCTGGGGCAACACTGATGTGAGTAAATAAACATTTTCTGATTGTAAAGTTTTGCGTAATATGTTGGTACTATATAAAGGGCATGTCAGGATTATGAACAGAGGTTGGGATAGAAACAGTGGCAGATTGAGGCATTTCAATACATCTTAGCCTATTTCCACGGTTTACACTGGTTGCTATTACATCACTTAACATCCCTGACACTCAGGTGCTTAGCATCACTGATCTGCACTGTGAGGGCTGGGCTGATTGACCTATTGAGATTGATTCCAAGTGGCTTTATAAGGCTGTCAACAGCACACTCGCATTGCCTGTTGCAGTGTTCGCTTACTTAGGATCTGTGTGCTGTATTGGATTTGTTGTCTTTTGCATTTTTGAGCATGGTTGTTTTACATTATAACAGGCCCACTTTATAGAGAATAGCTTTGCTCAGGTATTAGCCAACCTGGTGCAGGACTTCTCTTTTAGAGTTGTTGCACAGGAGGAAAAAGCTAGAGGGTCCCATATTGCTGCTTCTCAGGTACCAGAGCATAAAGTGCACCCGCCCAGACAGGTGTTCAGGGGACAGGAAAACTTTTTTTAAAAAAACTTCAGGGAAAGTTGCAAACTATACTTTAAATTTAGACCAAGATCCTATGGATCAGAGCAGGTGAGAATTGGGATCATCAGAGTTACCTCTGCAGATAGCCTTCATTCCTTATGGCAAAGGTGCAGACCTATTGAGAAATATTGTGCTGAGTTAAGGAGATGGTGTACTGAATATAGCTGTAACAACCTAGCACTTAAAAATAAATTTTAGCTTGGTCTATCAGAGAAGGTAAAATATTTTCTATTACAGTATCTAAACCCAAAAATTTGGAGTCCTTAATGCAGTTGGCTATCAAAATTGATATCCGGTGGAACCTATGCAGATTGGGGCTATTTGGTTGTTGACTGAGGAGAAACAGAGGAACAGATCTTTAGGCCTTTGCCTTTACTGTGGAGAAAAGGGTCACTACGTACATTCCTGCCTGAGGAAGCCTGAATATGAGACGGTCCTAGGTGTGTACAAGGAAGTACATCTATCTTCTTGCATACAGAATACACTATTATTGTCTGTCAAGGTAACTTTTTGGGAATCGGGTATGGATAATCTTGTGTTCATTAATAGTGGCTTAGTGAGAAATTTCATTGAAATTAAATTAGCACAGACTGAAAATACCCACCATACCACTGGAGGTTTTGAATTATTTGTCTTGGATGGTAGCCCCTTATTCGTCTAGTTCTTTCAGTTTTATACTACCCCTGTTATACTTAATGTTGGTTTTTTGCAAAGAAACCCTCTCCTTTTTCCGGTTGCATACTTCCTCATTCACTGTTATGCATGGTTTTCCATAGTTGAGAACATATAGTACTGAGATAGGCTGGAAAGAGAAATAAATTGTAAAGCGGGGTAAGGAGTCAGACCATCTGGTTGTCTACAACAAGTATAAAGAATGTTCCTGCACAGTGTTATAAATACTATACGTTCTAAAAAAAAAATCTGCAAATAGGTTGCCTCCACATCAAGACTTTGCATGATTGAGCTCAAGCTAGGTGTTAGGTTTTCTAAAAGCAACATTTTTGCAATGTCTAGCTATGAATCTCAGTCCATGGAGTCATTTCTTGGTTACATCATTTCCCCCAGGGAGGTCTGAATGGATTCAGTCAAAGTACAAGCCATTATATATTAGACATTACCCAGCAATCTCAAAACTACACAGAGATTCCTAGAGTTTTCCAATTATTACAGACATTTTATCAGATCATTTTACACCATTGTGGGATGTATCATAGTAATAACTAAAACGGTAGTCAATCCAACTGTATGGTCACCTGATACTTTGGTGCCTATAAACTGTACCTATCCTTTCACATCCTGCCACTAGTCTACCCTTTGTGGCTGAGGTGGATGCGTCAGAGGTGGGAGCGTGAGCTATCTTATTTCAGAATATCAGCATAGATGGTAAGCTGCACCATTTACAGAGCTTTTTCAGAAAACTTGCAACTGCAGAAATGAATTAGAATATGTTAAAATGGAGAATTATTGGAGGTTAAGTGGGCATTTGGGGAATAGAGGCACTGGCTTGAGTGTGTTCTATCCTATTGCTATGTACACTGATCATAAAAGCATACAATATATTGAATCAGCTAAAAGAATGAATCCCAGACAGACTCACTGGGCCTTGTTCTTTTCTCAATTTGATTTCACCATCCCCTTCAGACCAGGGTTGAAAAACAACAAGGCTGACACACTTTCCCATAAGTTTTTACAAGAGCATGTATAGGTTTTAGAAAATGTACACATCATTCCTAGGTCATGTATTTTATATGCTTAATTCAAGATTTGCCTGATTTATTACTTACTGCCCAGTAACAAGACCCAGCAGAAACCCTGTGGCAATTGGGTTTCTGGGATCTGTCTTGGGACCCCTGGGACTAGTTGTGGCAGGAGGGTAGTGGAAACTGGGAGGCCGGATGAATGCCTTGCTCATAGAGCCTGCTTTAATTCTGTGTACAGGACGTTAGGAGGGGGAACTACACAGAAGGTAACAGCTGGAAACTGTACACAAGCAGGTAGAATGAAGGTTAATCCACATGAGGATTAAATAACCAAAGTATTTATTTCTGCAGGCAGAATGAAGCTGAATTCACACAAGGGTTAATGGTTTTCAGTACATATAACAGCAACAAGATAAAGCAGCTGAATTCACATGAAGGGTTAATGGTTTGCAGTTCATATAACAGCAACTAGATGAAGTAGTTGAATTCACATAGAGAGTTATTGGTTTGCAGTTCATATAACAGCCAGCAAGATGAAATTGAACTCACACAGAGAAGTCCATAACACAGCTGCAGGATGTGGTTTAATTCCCTCAGAGGATAAAGGGTGGAGATCTGTATACAGCAGTAGGATTGAAGCAGCAACCAGGATGAAGCTGAATTTACATGAAAGGTTGAGATCTGTATACATCAGGCAGAATGAAGCAATAAAACAGCAACTGTGATGATCCGGAACTAGGACAGTGTTGCACTGGCAATTTGCTGAGTGTAGGAGGAGACTCTTATAGTCTGCAGACGAAACCAATTGGTGAATGAGATAAGGTGTTCAGACTCAGCAGAATGTTTAGCTAATGTCTCACCCAAGATGGCAGCCTCCGGTACTGCAGACAGAAGTCACGCTTGTCCCAGGATAGAATGCTGCATTAGACCAGGAGGGAGATGTACGGTGATATGGTACCGCCGAGTGGTGTAAACAAGACTAAGACCCTAATTCGTGACACCCTGCTTAACCAATCATTGTACCTGAAGATCATATGCAGGCTGTGTTCTCTCTCTTGAGAAGTATAATGTCCATCTATTAGAAAAGACACACAGAAATACATATCTGCATGTGACAGACCATCCGGACAGTTTATGCTTTGCCTATGCCCAATAGACCTTGGACGCATTTATCCATGGACTTTAGCATAGAGTTGCCGCCCTCTAATGGGTATAAAACTATATGGGTCATTGATGATTGTTTTAGCAAGATGAGTCACTATGTTCCTTAGAGAGGTTTATCATTGCATAAGACATTGGCATCTATATTTATTCAAAGTGTAGTTAGACTTAGATATGGTGCTTTAAAAACCATATCCGGTTTTAAAACCACCAGCTTTACTAAAGCCAAACCCAGCATTAAAACAGCCAGATTTGTCATTTTTCAAAACGACCACTTTTTAAATCACCATCCCAATTTTAACCATGATGAACATACAATCCGCCAGATTTGCTAAGATGGGGTTGGCAAAAACGCAGTCAAACCCATCCAAACAGCCAAAATAAAAGAAGTGGTTGTGAGCGGCGAGATTGATCAAACTGCATGCATAGCTGGATTAAGGCTCTGGAGGGCCCAGGGCACTTTAGACAGGGGGGCCCCTATGATGTAACATGGTTATCATTTTAGACAAATACACAGGCAATACTGTGTGCACTAGGTGCACACAGTTCTGCCTTCACAATCAGTACAGTGTGAAGCGGGATATACCTCCTGTGACAGGATGGACCGCATATGCCCCCCTGTCTGTTGTTGGTGGGAACTGCCTGGGCTTACTTTGCCACAGTTTCCTTTCATTATCCAAATTGCGCCCTCAAACTGCAGTAGGATGGGCTTACAAATGCTGCCAACAATGGAGTCCTTACCGGCATCCAGAACCGGGTTCCTTATGGGTAACTGACACTGTGAGTGTACCCTGTTACTGGTGTACCTGGGCTGGTGCTCCTGACCTCTTCCTATGGATCAGGGTTGCTGTGGATGGATTCCCCCCTGGCCACACTGGCCAGAGCTGCTGGGTAGAGGGCAGAGCGGTGGTACTGGGTCCAAACCTCATAAGCAGCCGGGAATGGATTAGATTTTGGGTCTAATCTGTAGGTCACAGGATTTTCAGCATGGAAGATGTTTTCGAGCAGGTCTTTGAAGCAAGTGATGTTTTTTTGCAGTCACACTGATTGAATGTACCAGTCAGGTCAGATGGAACAGAAGATCAATTTTCAATACAAGTCAGTGCTTTTTATACATATTTGAACACAGTTTCACAGGGTAAGCCAGCCCCTTTGAGGTCTGAGCTATTTTTAGAATCAGGATGCAATTTGTTTACCCAAACATGGATTTACATACAATGCAAAGTTAACAATATTTACACTTATCTGTGATATCCTAAAACTTGTTGTGATTTCATGCATCTTGTGCTGTGTACAATGTTCAGACAGGATCTAACACTCTGGACAAAAGGCCACACAGTAATGACCCCCTGCTAGGCCTTCTGCCAGAGCAGGCATTTGACACTTCATCTCAAAAGACAAAGTTAGCATTTCCTGCTATCAGACTCCCTCTCCACATATGCCTAACTGGAGATTTCCTCTAGCAACGTCAAAAACAAAAAAATAATTTTCTCCCCTAGTCTCAGAAATAAAGATAGTTCCTTTCCCAAAATACACATAATATAAAAAATAAGTACATTTGCAGTTATATAAATAAGTGCTCTGCGCTATTTCCCTTAAATAAATTTATACCATAAGTTACTTGTAAGTGATCCAGTCACACCTCCCAACTGTCCTTGCAGTCAGACCAAATCCTGACTAAGCAAGATAGTCACCCAAATTCGGGACTGCCCAGCACCGCGGCTGCTGTACATTCTGAGATGGAGGAAAAGGAGCTGCTGCGTATGTGCAGTTGCAGCAGCTCCTCCCAGGAATGGACCACACCAAAGGAGACTGGGCTGTGCTGTGCTGAACGAGGTAAGGTAAGTCACACTTTCAATTGGAGATTTTATATATATATATATATATATATATATATATATATATATGTGTATATATATATATGCATATATATGTATGTATATATATGTATACATATATATATGCATTTATATGTATGTATATGTATGTGTATATATATATATATATGTACATATATATATACATGTACATATGTATATATCTATGTATATATCTATATATGTCTATATATATATATATATATATATATATATATATATATATATATATATGTGTGTGTGTGTGTATATATATATATATATATATATATATATATATATATATATGTTAACCCGTGCATGATACTCATGCATTCTAGTCAAATCAAGCTACTTAAGGTGTTAAAAAGGTTCTTGTCATGCATTTGGGCCTCAGGGGAAGAGCGTTACTTCCCGAGGCAAGCGCCCTTTTTTAACGTGGTTTTGTCCACATGTCACCACCTCATCATTTTTCTCCATCACCTCATCCTTCATGTCACGACTGATAGTGGGTGTATGACTGGTAGAAGGTACCTGCTGTTGTTGGCGCAACTCAGAGAAAGGCGCGGAGTCTAACGTGCCCCTGGTATTCACCAGGAACCCCCGCAAGGAAGTATGGACTCCGCTGCAGGGACACGCAGGTCGCGGTCCTTCCTAGAGTCCACAGCGAGATACAAGGGGTTGTCAGACAGGCCGGTTCAGCAACGTTCAGGTAGATGAGGTACAAAGGGAGATCCAGAAGAATGGTGAGGCAAGCCGGGTCGGTAACGTTCAAGGAGTGCAGTACAAAGGCAGAATCCAGATAGGGGTGGTCAAACGGTCCGGGTCAAAAGGGTCACAAGCAGCACGAGGAATGTCAGGGACAAATACAGCAACTGGAACAAACAAACGCTGGAGGCAGGAAGACCTGATACTCTGGCACTGATAGAGGGCAGGAAGAGGTTTAAATAGTGTGGAGGTCCAATCAGCATCAGCGCTGCAGCGCTGTCATACCTGCCGCCGGGAATCCTACATAGCGTCCCGTTGCCTAGCAACGGGGCGCGTCATACAGCAAGGGGTCAGGCAGGGGGAATCCGGAAGTGATGCATCTGGTTGCATAGCAACCAGACGCGCGGTCAGGCAGTCAGGCGGCCGTGCGGACGGCGCCTGACAGTATACCCTCCTCTTCCTCCTCCTGTTTGAAGGAACTTTTTGAGAATTCTAGGAGCGTGAAGGTCCTGCTTGTCCACCCATGATCTCTCCTCTGGGCCAAATCCTTTCCAATGGACAAGAAATTGCTGTTTGCCACGAAGAATGCGAGAGGCCAAGATCCGATTGACTTCGAATTCAGTTCCAGAAGAGGTTTGTATTGGTGGGGGACGACAGGGAGGTCGATAGAATTTATTGAGTACCAGTGGTCGTAGTAGTGAGACATGAAAAGTATTATGACATCTCAGAGAAGGAGGAAGTTTCAATTTAAAGCATACAGGATTAATGACTTGCATGATGGTGTATGGGCCAATAAATCGAGGAGCCATCTTCATAAAAGGAGCCTTTAGTCTTAGGTCCCGGGTGGATAGCCATACTTGGTCTCCCACCTTTAAGAGAGGAGTAGCCCTCCGATGACGATCTGCAAAGATTTTGTGATGCTGAGTAGCCTTGAGTAAAGCCATCTTAGTCTTAGCCCAAATGAGAGAAAACTCCCGATACAGAGTATCTACGGCTGGAACCGGTGAAGAGGACACTGGAAAAGGATCCGGAAACACAGGATGACTTCCATATACAATAAAGAAAGGGGAGAATCCGGTAGACTCATGAATGTGTTGATTATGGGAGAACTCCGCCCACGGAAGGAATTGAGACCATTTATTCTGGTTGTCGGAGGTAAAACAGCGGAGGAATGTCTCGAGATCTTGATTGATTCGCTCCGTCTGTCCGTTGGTTTGCGGATGATATCCCGAAGAGAATTTCAATTCTATGTTCAATCTCTTACAAAAGGTTCTCCAGAAATGGGACGTGAATTGGACTCCACGGTCCGAAATGATCTCCTTCGGGCAACCATGTAGTCTGAATATCTCTTTGCTGAAGATATCTGCCAAACGACTGGCCGTGGGCAGTCCAGTTAGAGGAATAAAATGTGCCATCTTCGAAAATCGATCAATAACCACCCAGATAGTGGTAAACCCTGCACTGAGGGGTAGGTCCGTAATAAAATCCATGGCCACACTTTCCCAAGGAGCATCGGGGATAGGGAGTGGACGAAGAAGGCCTGCCGGAACTCTTCTACAAGTTTTGTGTTGAGCACAAGTAGTGCAGGAAGCAATAAATTTACCAATATCGGCACGTACATTAGGCCACCAGAAGCGTCGGCAAAGCAGCGATGTTGTCTTCTTTATTCCAGCATGGCCGGCAATGCGGGATGAATGAGCCCACTGCAGGGTCTTGAGCCGGAGATGGGGTTCCACGAATGACCGGCCTAGAGGAGGAGAGGACGTTTTGGTCCTAGTAAGGGCTACGATATTAGCAGGATCAATAATATGCTGAGGAACCAACGGTCTTAAACGGTCGGAATCGTCAAATGAGCGAGATAATGCATCGGCACGTCCGTTCTTGGCTCCCGGGCAGAATGTGAGCTTCATGTTAAATCGAGCGAAGAAGGATGCCCAGCGGGCTTGCCGAGGATTAAGGCAACGAGCCTCTTGAATGAACACTAGGTTCCGATGGTCGGTAAACACAGTAACAGGAAATATAGCCCCCTCCAACAGATGTCGCCATTCCTCCAGAGCCGCCTTGATGGCCAGTAACTCCTTGTCCCCTATTCCATAATTACATTCACTAGGAAGAAATCGTCTGGAGAAAAACCCACACGGGTTGTGTGAGCCAGCCGGAGACTCTTGAAAAAGCACCGCCCCAATGCCTACAGAGGATGCATCTACCTCTAAGAAGAAAGGTCGTTCTTGATCTGGCTGGGACAGAACTGGGGCTGAAGAAAATGCTTTCTTTAACATTATGAAGGCAGACATGGCTTCCGAGGGCCAAACCCTGGGGTTGGCAGTCTTCCTGGTTAAGGCTGTAATGGGGGCTATAATGGTGGAGAATCCCTGAATAAATTGGCGATAATAGTTTGCAAAGCCGATGAACCTTTGAATAGCTTTAAGGCCTTGTGGCTGAGGCCAGTCCAGAATAGCTGACACCTTGGTGGGATCCATACAAAGACCTTGACCCGACACGATGAAACCAAGAAAAGGTACCTGGCTGATCTCAAACACACATTTCTCCAGTTTGCAGTAGAGGTGATGTTTCCGGAGTCTACGTAAGACCTCCTTTACTTGTTCCCGATGAGTCTTCAGATCTTTAGAAAATATTAATATATCGTCTAAATACACTACCACAGAAGTGTACAACAGGTCATGGAAGATATCGTTAACAAAGGTTTGGAAGATGGCTGGGGCGTTGCAGAGGCCGAAGGGCATCACCAGGTACTCGAAATGTCCATCTCTGGTGTTAAAGGCCGTTTTCCATTCGTCTCCTTCTTTGATGCGAATCAAATTATAGGCCCCACGGAGATCTAGTTTGGAAAAGATTTGAGATCCACTGAGTTTGTCAAAGAGGTCGGAGATGAGGGGTAGTGGATATCGATTCTTGACAGTGATGCGGTTGAGAGGACGATAATCAATACAAGGCCGAAGAGACCCATCCTTCTTCTTGACAAAAAAAAACCCTGCACCCGCTGGGGAAGTGGATTTGCGGATAAATCCCCGTCTCAGGTTTTCTGAAATATATTGAGACATGGCTGACGTCTTTGGACGAGATAGAGGGTAGGTCCTTCCTTTGGGGATGGGTTGGTCAGGAGATAAAACAATAGCACAATCCCAGGGACGATGAGGAGGCAAGATCTCCGCTTCCACTTTACTGAATACATCTTGGAATTCTATATAGGCCTCAGGAAGGTGGGTTAGCTCGGAATGAGCCATTACTTGACATTTTGGAGGCAAGACTCTAGACAGACATTCAAAGCAACATCTTGAACCCCACGACATGACTTGAGCGTGGTCCCAATCCATCTGAGGAGAATGTTTTCTCAGCCACGGTAGCCCCAAGATGAGGGGATTAATGGACCTCGGCAACACCAAAAGTTGGATCATTTCGCTATGAAGTACTCCTACCCTCAACCGAACAGGAGACGTCACGGAGGAGATGGAGCCGTGAGTGACACGACTTCCGTCGACTGCCGTCAGAGATAACGGTTGGGGCAATGGGTTTAGAGGTATTTGGAGCTGCGAAGCTAGATCTGCCGAAATGAAGTTCCCGGAGGAGCCGGAGTCCACAAAGGCCGTGGTGGAAAAGGTACCCTTGGGGGTGCTCAGGATGACAGCCATCTGAAATTCTGGGGAATTTTCTTTAGAATAGGGAGCAACTGTGGATTCTCCTAAAACGGCCTCCCCGCCACCGTTTAGGAGGAAGAGTTTCCCGGTTTCTTGGGACAAACTCTTAGCAGGTGTCCCGGATCTCCGCAATACAGACACAGGCGTTGTTTGAAGCGTCTCTCCCTCTCTTCAAGGGATAATTTAGAGCGGCCTACTTGCATTGGCTCGTCCACTGGCAGGATGGGATTTTGGAACTGGGGTGCTAGCCGTGGTACGAACCGTTTGCCGGGAGAGCGTTCTTGCGTGCGCTCTTGGTAGCGCAAATCCACCTTGATGCACATGGAGATGAGAGGATCTAACTCAGCCGGGAGTTCTCTGGAAATTAGCTCATCCTTAATCCGGTCCACCAGACCTTGCCAAAAGGTTGCCACCAGTGCTTCGTTATTCCATTTTAACTCGGAAGCCAGGGTTCAAAATTGAACTGCGTATTGCCCCACGGACAGGTCACCTTGGCGGAGGTTTAACAAGCTGGTAGCTGCAGAAGCAACTCTTCCGGGATCATCGAAGACTTTCCTGAAAGCTTCAATGAAAGAGTTGGAGTTGTTAAGAAGTGGACCCCCTTGTTCCCATAAAGGTGAGGCCCAGGCAAGGGCTTGACCACTGAGGAGGGAGATGAGAAAGGCTACTTTGGTGCGTTCTGAAGAAAAGGCCCCTGGGTTGCACTCAAATTGAATGGCACATTGGTTCAAAAAGCCCCTACACTTCTTGGGATCACCGTCAAACTTTTCGGGTGTCGGGATGCGTACACCGGAGGCCGCTGTAGAGACCGTAACCACACTGGATGCTGTGAATGCCGCAGAGGTTATGGCTGGTGTAGCGGGTACAGCATTCTGAAATGTATCGAAGCGGGAAGCAATCCCTTGGACACATTGTAGAAGATGCGCTTGGGCTGCTTCTTGTTGCTCCACTCGTTGAGCCAAATGCAGGAGTAGGTCACGAGCAGACGGTTCACCAGACCCCTCCGTTGTCATGGCCAGAGTATACTGTCACGACTGATAGTGGGTGTATGACTGGTAGAAGGTACCTGCTGTTGTTGGCGCAACTCAGAGAAAGGCGCGGAGTCTAACGTGCCCCTGGTATTCACCAGGAACCCCCGCAAGGAAGTATGGACTCCGCTGCAGGGACACGCAGGTCGCGGTCCTTCCTAGAGTCCACAGCGAGATACAAGGGGTTGTCAGACAGGCCGGTTCAGCAACGTTCAGGTAGATGAGGTACAAAGGGAGATCCAGAAGAATGGTGAGGCAAGCCGGGTCGGTAACGTTCAAGGAGTGCAGTACAAAGGCAGAATCCAGATAGGGGTGGTCAAACGGTCCGGGTCAAAAGGGTCACAAGCAGCACGAGGAATGTCAGGGACAAATACAGCAACTGGAACAAACAAACGCTGGAGGCAGGAAGACCTGATACTCTGGCACTGATAGAGGGCAGGAAGAGGTTTAAATAGTGTGGAGGTCCAATCAGCATCAGCGCTGCAGCGCTGTCATACCTGCCGCCGGGAATCCTACATAGCGTCCCGTTGCCTAGCAACGGGGCGCGTCATACAGCAAGGGGTCAGGCAGGGGGAATCCGGAAGTGATGCGTCTGTTTGCATAGCAACCAGACGCGCGGTCAGGCAGTCAGGCGGCCGTGCGGACGGCGCCTGACACTTCATCTTCATCGCCACATCCTTCATCAAGCTACTTAAGGTGTTAAAAACTCCCCACTGTCACCCCCGGCAACCACCAACCACTCCCAACTGTCACTTCTCCTTCAAGAAATGTATAGCTCAGTGTATAACTTTCACACACGCCACTAGGCATTTATATAGTAGATATATATATATATATATATGTGCATATACATATATATGTATAAATATGTGTGTGTATATATATCTATATATATATATATTATATATATTATATATATATATATATATATATATATATATATATATAATATAAATGTCTAGTGGCGTGTGTTAGTCTGTCTGTGTGTGGAAAAAATAAAACCAAGCTGCAGCGCCACCTGCTGGGCGGAGTTATACACTGACCTACTAAATTCTTAGTGTGTGTGGAAAAAAAAATTCAGAAAGGGCTGAAATTTGGTATACTAAGATGTTTTTAATTTGTTAATTTAATTTGTTAATTGTTAAAAGTGTTTATAAAGATTTAAAAAAAAAATATATATATTTATTAAAGGAGAAGTGACAGTTGGGAGTGGTTGGTGGTTGCCGGGGGTGACAGTGGGAAGTGGTTGGTGGTTGAGGCCTGGGCTATGGCCCAAATGCATGACAAGAACCTTTTTAACACCTTAAGTAGCTTGATTTGACTAGAATGCATGAGTATCATACACAGGTTAACTTGTGTATATATATGTGTGTATAAATGTAAATGTGTGTATGTGTATGTATGTTTAGGCCTTCCAGCAGCATTTCAATTTAGCAGAAATCAAAGGACATTTTTGTGTGCAAATAGTTCATGTGCAGTTTGGTGTGGGTGTTTCCATCTGAAGTATACCTTAGTGGCTAAAGAAACAAGCTGCCAATGACAAGGTAACCTATGGGATAACCTAATGTGGCTGAAGATTGAATACATCCTCACAGTCTACGGGATATCCTACAGATAAGCCATTGAACAATTGGCTTCTGGTACGCATACATCTTCATTGGTGTGACCTGTTTATACCTTTTTGAACGTCATCTGGCTGTGTGTGACTTTCTATCCCATGAGCTATACATATCTATTTTAGATACTGTTGATACCTACATGGTGGAGGGCTCTGGCTCACTCATTTCTGGTGGTTTGGTTCCTTTTTGGGATTTTTTTACTTGCCATACTACACTATTGTGCGCCTCCTCTCATTTACTTTTAGATTTATTCCTGCTACACCGCTTGCTACAGAGGATTGGCAGCCGCCCGCACAGGGGAAGTGTCATATAAGAAGGAATCATCTTAAGACATTGGACTTTAATACTACTATACTGGTGCAGTGTCCTAGCGCCTTTTTGTATCTATTTTGTGTCATATATATATATATATATATATATATATATATATATATATATATATATGCGCTTGAGTAATTACTTTATTTTGGTTTCAGTGATTACCTTAATAAAGATTAATAAGGTGGAGGTTCATATAACTTATAACTTATAGGTTCCTCATTTTTATTAATCATTATTAGGTATATATATATATATACATATCTAATATATATATAAGCCTAGCGGCGTGTGTTAGTGTGTGTGTGTGTGTGTGTGTAAAAAAATATTTTCTCAGAAAGGGCTCATCCAATTGACCTGAAATTTGGTATACTGACATTATTTGACAAAAAAATTATAATAGTGAAGTCAGTTAACTTCCATCATCCCTCCTTCCCCCCGTGGGAGGGGTAGTAAAGGCTAAATTTACCAGTTGAGGGCTCAAACTCTTGACCGTGTGGGTATTTATTTACCAGAGTCTGTGTTTGGTCATGGACAATTGTATGTCGCATTTTCACGAGTACGGAGAAGCAGTGATGTGAAAGTGCAGGTTATGAATACTGCCCTTCAAGGATGACTGATTGAGCACAGCGATAAGGTGTTTAGCAGAAACGTTGTGTATCGAGAGGTTTTAGAACAGTAAGATGATGGAGATTAAGGACGTTTCGATGAAGATGAAGGATGAGGTGATGGAGAAGAATGATGAGGTGGTGACATGTGGACAAAACCACGTTAAAAAAGGGTGCTTCTTAATCTTACCACTCCCCCAGAGGTAGTTGAAGGACTCCAAAGTGCGTTTGCATTCACGTGGCATCCGAATCACATTAAGTATTTGGGAATAAACATCACCAAAGACCCTTCTCAATTATTCGAAATTAATTTTCAACCCATATTCAATGGTCTTCGAAAAGATCTGAGAGAGTGGCAGGGGAAGAAATTTTCATGGGTTGGTAGAATTAATATTGTCAAGATGAACGTGTTGCCCCGTGTCTTGTACCTTTTGCAGACCCTTCTGATACACATACCATACAAGTGGTTCTCAAACCTGAACTGCGTAATCAAGAACTTTGTGTGGGGGGGAAGGAAACCTCGCTTTAAACACGATACTCTATTTAGACGGAAACATCTGGGTGGTCTCCAACTCCCTCATTTTGAGTCCTATTATGATGCTGCTATGCTCGATAGAATACTTGATTGGACAAGAGCTAAAGCTGACAAACAATGGGTTGCAATAGAGGAGTGGTCTCTCGGGCATTGTTCGAGGACCTGTCCCTGGCTCATGAACCTTCCAAACTTACAACACCCGGTAATAAAACCTACTCTGAGGTGCTGGACTAAACTCCGAAAATTTAAATATATCTCCTTGGTCATTTCGCCTTTGACCCCATTGTTTGACATCAGTCTTTTCCTCCTGGGATCAGAGAAAAAGAATTTAAAGCTTGGTCTAGGGCAGGAATTCTTCGTGCAGGTCAGCTGGTGGGTCCGTCGGGTGTACATACCTTTGAGTATCTGCAGGCAAAATGGAGCCTGCCCAATGCGGAACTTTGGCATTATCTGTAACTCAAACACTTTTTAAGTACTGAAAAATTGCAGCTAGGGGTTTAAAGGGAATTGACATCATTTGAAACTATGTGTATTTCCCCTTTGAGTCCTGAACATACCCTTTCTGGGATCTACACAATCCTGATTGAGAACCGCTTCTCCTCTTTACCAAAATTTACCAAAGATTGGGAAAGAGATTTGGGGAGTCGGATACAAGAAAGACATTGGAATAATATCTTTCAAGCCACCAAGGCTAGTTCTCTTAGTGTAACAGTGATTGAGACACAATATAAGGTCCTCTCCAGATGGTATCGGTGTCCTAATGTCCTTGCTAAAATGTACCCTGGGAACTCTAACCTATGTTGGAGATGTGGCTCGGGTGTCGGGACGCCGCTACACATCTGGTGGGAATGCTCACTTTTGAGACCTTTCTGGGACGGTGTCATAACGACTTCAAAAGAAATCCTAAAAACGGAAGTTCCAGTTGAACCAGGTTTTTGGTTACTAAACCAGACAAAGTCTTCGATATCAATATACAAAAAATCCTTGCTAAAAAACTTAAATAGCGCCGCAAAGGCGGTAATTCCAGTTCACTGGAGATCCTCCTCTCCTCCAACCCTGAAGGAGTGGCTTACCCGCATCGAGTCCTATAGATATATGGATGACTTGATTCTTAGCTCATCCGATAAGTTTACAGAATATTGCTCCATTTGGTTTAGATGGTTAGAATTCCAGGGGTCCGCAAGATACGCTGCCTTAGTTAAATAAACCCTCTTTCTGCTATTCCATAGAATTGTATCTAGTGCTCATTTTGGAATGGAACTGTGCTCCTAGATCCCTTCCCCTCATTCCCTGCTCCCATTTTTCTTTCCACTCTGTTTTATAATTTCCCTCTCTCATCCCCCCTTTCTATTCCCTCTTGCTCTCTTTTCTCTTTCTTCACAACATTTAAGCAATACTAAGGTTTACCATACAGAGGCAGTCACCTATGAAAAGGCCAAACATATAACTATGATTATCACACGCGGGTTAAAGCTAAAATGAAAAAGTACCCATCGTGGTTATGTTCTCTATGTTCTCTGATGATTGTTATCACGTGTTATTGCCTTTGTTCTTTACGATTGTAACTCTGCAATTGTATTCAATAAAAAGATATTGTACAAAAAAATAAAAGGGTGCTTACGTCGCGAAGTAACGCTCTTCCCCTGAGGAGGCCTGGCCTAGCCCCAAATGCATGACAAGAACCTTTTTAACACCTTAAGTAGCTTTATTTGACTAGAATGCATGAGTATCATGCACGAGTTAACTTGTGTGTATATATATATATATATATATATATATATATATATATATGTATATAGACATACACAACAAATATGTTATGGGATCCTCTATTTTATTAATTATTATTATGTGTATATATATATATATATCTATATGTATATGTGTGTAATCTAATTAAACCTTTAATAGAAGGGGCAGGCTTCAATAAATACTTTAATATGAATTAATAAAATAGAGGATCCCATAACATATTTGTTGTGTGTGTATATGTATGTACATACATTATATATATATATATATATATATATATATATATATATATATATATATATGTATATATTTTCAAAACTGATGTCATTTTATCTGTGTTTTTATGTGCAGTATCAATGCAAGTTTCAGGGACGGGGAGCTGGAGGGCATATGAAAAAACTATTATGGGCCGCTCCCTGCACTGGCCCAAGTCTCTATTACTTAATGGCTGGCCCCTCCTCTGAGACGAGCCACCTTCTATCATTGGCCACGGATCCTTACGATCCGTCCCCCCTTTCCCCTATGTGTGGCCTGCTATTGGAAGAGAAGAGAAACAAGGTCATACAGCGCGCGGATAGAACAAAGTTAGTGGGGATAGTATGTTAATATAATGTGTGTGTGAGAGGGGTAGTATGTTAATATAATGTGTGAGGGAAGGGGGGTTCTTAATATAATGTGGGAGGTAGGTTATTAATTTAATGGTGGATTGCAGGTGTATGCTAATTATTTATTGGGTGCTATTTTATTTGTAGGGTGATGGTGGGGCAATTTAATTTAATAGTGTGGTCTATCAATTTAAGATGGGGTGATTGGACCTATAAATTTAATGCTGGGATGGTTTGGAAGCTCATAAATGAATGTGGGGCTGTTTGGGGATAATTAGGTCTTTTTATTAAATGTGAATATGAATTATTTGATGTAGTGGATGGTTGTGGGAAATGGTTATATTTTTTAGACGTAAATGTCATTTAATTTATTGATAGGGCAGTTTGGAGGGAGGGGAATGTGTTTATATATTAAATGGGAATACTATTGTTTTAATGCTGGGGCTGGTTGGAGTTTTCAAAATTTCATGTACCCATTTTTTTCCCAAATAGGGCCTCCAACATTCCAGGATCCAGACAAGCAGCAACTGAGCTAAAGACACCAGCAATCACAGGTGGTGAAAGTGATAACAGGTAGGAGAGAGCATGACAGTCTGCCAACTGTCCTGAATCTGGTCCGGCAGTCCTGAACTTGAGTGACTGTTGTCACGATCCGCCTGGCAGCTCCTACCTTTTGGACTTTATTATTTGTATTTGTTCTTTTTATGTGTTTGCAGCAGTACCTCTGATGTCCAGAGGTGCTGCTATGGTGCATTTCTTGTGCTTTAGGATTTAAACTTTCTGTTCACTAATTATCCTATGCACCTGGGTGTGGTCTCATTTTCCTTATTTATACCTGTCACTCCCAGCACACATTGCTGGTTATTGTTGTCCCATCCTGATGTCATATCCTGTTGTTGCACCCTGTGAATTCTTCCTCCTGCCTTGCTCCTCTGGTTACATGCTGCTTGGAATCTGTTCATACCTCCTGCTTCCCTGCATTAGCTGTGTACCTGCTGGTTTCTGAACATTCATATTACTTCCTGCATCAGCTTGCACCTGGTATTTACTACTACTCTTGATTACCTGCTATTTATACTTTTCTGCAAATAAACAGAGTGTTTTCACCATATTCGTGGCTCCTAGATGTACTCCTGTATGTAACCGTGACAGTATAACCAGCCCAAAAAACAGCTTAGGAGTCAGGTGAAAGTTTTTTATTCTGGGACCTTTTTGTTCTGCAATTCATTTTTCGTTTACTTTTGGAACATGTCTGCTTTACCAGCTTTTGAATTGCCACAGCTACAGGCTTTACACCATATTCGTGGCTCCTAGCTGTACTCCTGTATGTAACCGTGACAACTGTCTCGCGTAGTCAGGATTGGGTCCAACTACAAGGACAGTTGGGAGGTATGTCCCGCTTCACAACGTACTGCTTGCGAAGGCAGAGCTGCGTGTACCTAACAGTAGTGCACACAGTATTTCCTGTGTATTTGTCTAAAATAATAACCATGTTACATCATAGAGGCCCCCCTGTCTAAAGTGCCCCGGGCCCCCCAGGGCCTTAATCCAGCTCTGCTTTCGCGAACTAAAAGGGCATGGGAGAGAAAAAACACACAAAACCTCCAATTGAAACTTTACTGTCATTATCAATCAGAAGTCAAGAGAGGGGACTTTTGCTGCAGGATATTTAAGTATTCAGATCTACTGGAGAATTTTGCAGCCTCTTTATCAATATTTTGGAGTTGCAAGCACCCTCCTCCTGAGGAGGTATGAAAAGAGAAAGGTTCCGCCAATCCGATAAGTCTACACTCTGTATGTTAAGGGTAGAGCAGAAAGAGTCCAGATCTGAAGGATCATGTAGGGTGACTGTTTTTCCATTATGAGTGACCTGAAGCTGAAATGGGAATTCCCATCAATACTTGATGTTGTTTTTGTTTTTTCTGTTAGCAGTCTGAAAATCCTATGTAGTGGGAGGGAATGCCATGTTCTGGAATATTTGGATTATTTGACCGTCATAATCAATTCCAACTAAAATCTCATTTTATTAAGAATCTCCTCCTTCTGAGAGTAGTAATGCAATTGACAGATCACATCTCTTGGTTGCTGTGTTGGGACAGCATGAGGTCTCAGAGATGCATGGGCTCTGTCAAATATTATGTGTTCGTTGGGGTCTTGTTCAAGAATCTTGTTAAAGATTTTAGTGCCAATGTACTGAGTTTCTTGAGTATTGGGATTAGAGGCTTGAGTTCCTCCTGGGGTGGGCAGATGAGCTGGAAGAGGACATATGTAATTTGCTTGGAGTGTCAACATTCATATGGGAAGTAGTAGAGATGTTTGGGAAGTGTCTGAGGTCAGAGCACTGAGGGGTCTCCCCCCAGGCCCCAGGTCCTCCGTTATCCCTTTTACAGGTGCCTTTCTTTTTCCTACCGATTAAGATGGATGTAAACTTCTAAATTGGAGATGAGTAAGGTCTATTGTCAAGTTACTGGAAAGTAGTTGCAAAAGTGTAGGTTGTTACTGGTCACATTCCCCATTGTAAATCTTAAGAAGCCATATAAGACAGGATGGGAGAACAGTATAAGTTACCATTACATTTTGATTATTGTTGGGAAACACAGTTGCAAGAAAGAGAAATCATCCCCTGGTCAAATAAGAATAGTCTACACTGCAATCATAACTGTAACCACTAGGCGGCGATAAAGAGTTCACCAGAGTGTTTCTCTCGGAATTGACTGTACAAAATAATAGCAGAGCAAAGTAAAGAACAGACATTGTCCACAATACAAGCTCAGATTAGCCTACATAGAAAGCTCCCTTTAGGAGTGTATACAGTCATTTTAGAGGAGTGTGCTGTAGGAAGCATAATACAATTTGATAATGTTGGTCCTGATTTATCAAGACACATATCTGCCGATTTTGTGCATATCGTACGAAAAATCACTCTGCCCAGAACTAGGACATATGCCAGTGAACGCAGCAATGTTCACTGCAACTACATATACAAAGAAACTTATTACAGCCTACAGTATCTGGAAGTCATCTTAACTGCCAAGCAATGCCCTCCCCAAATTATATATACTTTATGGATATTCCCCTTACCATAGAACATATCTATACATGCTACTAACATATAAAATGTAAATGTTTCCTGCTATTGCCAGAATGTTAAAGGTATTAATATTTTTCCTCACACATTATCAGGAGAGGACTAACAACAGCGGCTAGGCCGCAGATGCTTCCAACCTCATGCAGCTCAAGCAGTCCCACAAGTGTCCATTCTGGAAGAGACTCACCTACAAGGTATCGAGTGCTAACAAAAAGAGATAGACATTGTAAGTAGTTTCATGTCCTACGGGCAACCTGTCTCTGCTCTCACCTCAGACACTTCTGTAGTTACTCAGTAATTTTCGTACACACCAATGCACAATCCCAAGCACCCAGATTAATTAGAAGAGCCTTTAAGCTTTGCCATGCACCATGCCTTGGGCAACACTGTCCGGTAGCCGTGTATTGTCGGATGCATCAGCTGCTCTCATAGTGTAGCCTAATTCATGCCACAAGCTGATTAGAAAGTGGATGACTCTAGTGCTAATTTATAAACTAGAGGGGTTTAAAATCTACAAGCTATTCACAAAGGTATCCCTCATCTCCCCAGAATTAACTGAACAGGACTGATATAAACAAACTGAGAAGCGATCTCCTGAGGAATGTAATGAATATTACCAGTATCTGCCAGAAGAGATAACCGGTGTCAACCTCCTCCAACCAGGCCACCCTTGGAGGAGGCAGCTAGGCCAGTAGTATAGTTCTTCATACAGACAATAACCTGCACTTTCCTGGGATTAATTACTTGCTCCTCAGACATCGCCTTGGAACCAGGCTCAGGTGACTTGTCTAGCCTCTGCGTCTCCCTTCTGTTCATTGCCAGCTTCCTCCACAGATATTCTACCCAAGTGGGGTCTGGTGGATAGTCTCAAACTCATTTTTACCTTGTTTCCCAGCGTTCATCCAACCTCTCCTCTGACGATGTGACAGCCATTGGAAACAAGTTACTGCAGCTCACTGCAGATTCTCTGTAGAGTCCCTGTTACCAGGATGTTTGCATCCTCTTTCTCATGCCCCTAATTAGCTCACTCTTCTTCTCCCTCTCCCCCAACTCTCTCTTTCTGTAACTGGGCAGATGGTTGTCATCGCAGATATAGTGTAAGGAAGGATTCTACAGGCTCATTTGTATAGTAGAGAGGCAAAGGTCGCCCTGTAGTTTTGGAATGAAACAAGGAACACAGGGCTAAAACTGCATAAACTCATGGGTTTAGGCTTTTTGCTTGTGGCATAAGGCTTTACTACAGTGGCAGATAAGTAGCAGTAGAGTAGGGAAGTAATATAATGATACCATCACTATGCAATGTTACTCAACATGTTACAAAATTTTAATTTTAAAAATCTTGTTTCAAGATTATCAGCAATATGCAAACATAAATCACTGCAACACATAGATCACTGAATAAAAAATCTCACTCTTAAGGCACTGTGCTTCAGTGAAATGGGTTTCACTGGAAAAATACTTTTGAGCGACAAATGGTTGCTAACAAGTTAATTAGACAGTTACACTAAATGCTGCTGCAGCAGATTGTCTAGACCTATCAATCAAGATAGACATTTAGTGCAATTATACAGTTTGTCACACAAAATCAGTAGAGATGCAACAAGGATTAATCCACCTTGTTCAGGTTAGATGCTTTAGAAGAAATCACTGTAGACTAGGCTCACTTTATAATAGACAGAACCCATATGGGTAAATTGTAATCCACAGGTTAAAGCAGAGTTTCAGCTGAACACATGAAGCTTATTTACTTGTACAAGATTAAATCAGTAATTGACTTGAGGCTTATATGACTCCAGAGCTCAAAGTAAGCAACAGTAAATCTGCACAATGAATGATTTCCAGTTTAAGGAATCTTTACTTAATAATATAAATAAGTCTAATAGAATAAGTAGATCTCTCCCAGCAACTGAGTGTTAAACAACTTGCAATTCTCTCATCAGCAACCATTTTTGGCAGTTTCACAATAGAATCAAACCTCTGATGCAATATAGACAAACTCTTGTGACAAATTATTTCTCTCTATGTCCTTTGCACACTGAATCAGCTTGCAGATAACTTTAAATACAGCATATTTGCCTAGAATAAACTCTCCCACCAGGCAGCATAACCTCTCAACAGCAAAATTACAGTCCCAGCCAGAGGTTTTTAATAACACAGTTTGATGTCTCACTTGTTTCACTTAAATAACTAGAACATAGCAAAGCAAAATAAAGATGATTCCTTCTGGGCTGGCTTTTACATACTTTTGCTGCAAACATCCCTCAGGCAATAGTTCAGCAACAACTCTCAATGGCTCTTTGTGGGAAGATCCTTCATTATCCCAGCCAACAGTCACATAGCACAACTCACTAGCTTTCACCAGTCTGTGTTTGGTTTCTCCCCTATCTACCAAAGAATCTTCTGAAGCCTTCTAGTACATTCTGGCACCCAAATGCCAGTTTGTCACTGGTTTTTGTAACTTATTGCAGTGTCTAACTGTCTCTACATGCTTCTAGTGTACTCAGGGACTCTAATGAGCAGCCTGGGGCTGTAGATTATACTTTGTTCACCCCAAAATGGCCAACACAACTTACAATGAATTTCCCAGAGGCAGTCTGGGAGATGTAGCTTTCTGAATAAATGCAGTAATATACCAGTGATTTGCAGGGTATTACATTTCAATCTTTCCATTTCTACCAGTTTTGCTTCCCCCAGTTAAATATTAAGCAACACTTATCAAGCTATGCTCAGCAGAACAAAATAAGTATTCAAGCATTGCCTGCAATATCCATCTGACACTCTGCTTCCTCCTGTTTGCCCCATCCTACACCTTTACCTTCATCATTATCTTACAGTATCCCCTTCTCCCCTTTCTCGAGTTTGTTGTACCTCCTGGACTGCATGGCTTATGCTACAGGGTCTGTGTATAGTATTTAATGGTGAGCTATATAGGCCTCTGCTGACACATATTGCTAATTTAACAAAATGCTTGTTTGGTATCAATGCATGTTTAGGAAATTAGCTGAGGTACACGGTGATGATAGCTGTAGCCATTAAAATAAACTATAACCTAAATAGCAAAAATTTGTGAAAAAATACCCATGCAGAGCCCATTGGAAGCTAACAGACCCTCCTCCAAAACCATACCATAATGACTGAGGATAGAAAAGAATGTAAAAAACTCTTTGGCTTTCAATGTACAATTGAAATGTTATAATAAATATGCAGTTAGTGACACCTGCTGGATTTCTCAAATATGGCAACTGTCACCTATGACTGTTTTGTTCAGTGTATATTTATTAAAAACTGAAAAAGCACTACTTTTTTTTATTATTACTGTAGGTAGGCAAAACAATAAACACAATGTTAAACATTAGAATAAGACTTCCGATAAGTAGAACATCATGAATTGCCACATCTAACAAACGCTCCTGTCTCACGGCTCACATTACACAGAGACCTCAGCCTAAGCATACTTACTGATAGGGATCATACTAAATCCCCAGCAGTATTGATTAGCTATTCACTGGAATACAGACCTAAAATTTTAGGGCTAGCATAAGTGCTTACAGTACTTTCCAGTTACAAATCTGCACTTACCACTATGTACACAAAGGTTAAAATATAACAATTAATACAATATTCTCTCAACTTACATACCTTTGAAATACAAAGCAATTGAAGGTCCCACTGACATACTGACAAGCGGGCATTGCTCATAAATTGGACATACATATCCCAAACTTCGGCTCTAGCCTGAGCCTTGCTTGGATTTGCCTGGCTTGAACTGATAACTGAGGGCAAGTGTTGATTCTAGGCTGCAGCATCTGTGTAGGGAAACCAGAAAGGGCATCTATGAGGTGTGGCATATGGTTGGTGGAGGTGACTAGATGAAACCTCAATTCTACCACAGCATCATCCTCAACACAAATGCTCCCTTAAGATAAAATGTAAACTTATACCAAAGAGATCCACTGTGCATAAAAGATGTGCAGGGGCCACATTCTGTTAGAGTGATATGAGGAAAAGACCTACAACTAGAGTGGACTATCAATGCCAGGGGAAAAAAGAAATCATCACCTACATTAGCAATCAGAAGAAAACAAGAGTCCTTGCTACAAATAGCCTCCTACTAACCACCTTGACTGGTTTGCAAATGATTACACTGCATATTACTGTACACCCCATTTGTATGTACACTGTACTTTTAATTTCCTAGCAGACTGTACCCATATAATATAGTTGGCAAAAAGGATAGATTGTGTGAACAGTCTATACTACCTATTTTAAATACCATTTTCACAGACATAATTGGCACAAAATATCTAAGTGTTGTTACAAGCCGCTGCTGCAGGGGCTCGTCTTTTGTTATGAAATGCATCCCGGCTGCTGCCTGATAGCCGGGAGGCTTCTGTCAATCACCACCATGGCCCAGCTAGTTTGACAGCGTGTGCACACTCCAATTGTATTAATTAACAGCCTCCTAAGTGTCACTCTTTAGACCCGCTGATCGAAGAGCTCACTGTTGCCACTTACCTTCTCTCCGGTGGCTGTATTCTTCCAAGATAGATGCTACGGCTCTCCTGACAGGGCACCATCTTGCTGGGTTGTCTGTGAATGCGCGTACCGGCATTCTTCCCCATTCATTCTGTTTAGCCAGTCAACTGGTGGGTTCTCCTATTTGACACGCCTCCTGCACTTGTATGATTCCAGATCTTCAGGTCTCATCTCTTGTTCAGGCGTCCTGTACCCTGGCTCCTGTTTGCATCCTGTCTCCAGTGTTCTCTGTACATCGGTCCGCAGACTATCACACCCTGTGTGTCATCTCCACTGTCTAAAGTGGTAACGCTCTGCAGACCATTGCATCCTGCCTCCAGTGTCTTCTGTATATTGGTCCTCAGTCCATCACACCCTGTGGTAACTCTATGCAGACTCTGCGCCTCTTGGGGGGTAGCACCAATTTGAACAGATCGTACAGGCATTCTCCAGACCTTTGTGAATGTGACGCTGAGGCTGATTGTCACCCCTGTTATTCTACTTTGTTCATTGGCCCTCATGTGTTTATAAGGCAGGGAGGGCTTAGCCTCCCTGCCAATTATAGCATCCTGTGTGCTGAACAGCTCTGTTCTGAGGGTACTCTGCATTATTAATCTGATTCCTGTTGTGAACTTTGGCTTGTTTTTGGACCATGCTTGAACACTGATTGCCTTTGACCTCTGCCTATCAATCGGATTACCTGTGTTTGCAACATGTCCTGACCTCTGGCCTGTTCCAGATTACCCTGCTCGCTGCTGATCCATGACCTTTGAACTGTCTTTGGTACCTGCTTCCTGTATTCCAGATACCCTCCACCTTGCGCTACGGTTACCTCTGATAAACTTTTACTACTACTGAAGTCCTTTGGGCTTCCAAGTACCTCCAAACATAACCAGTTGTACTGGAAAGACGGCTGCTATAGGTGAAGACATCTGTCCTGTCTTGTTCTAAAAGTTTATCTAAGTAGCTGTTAGCCGTAACATGTGTTAACATCCTGTTCTTTATGTGCACAATGTACACACAAGCTTTGCTAAAATAAGTTATTAAACTTATACAACTACTGTTTAACCCTGACTTAAATCTTGATATATCCATATACTGATAAATATACAGTACATTCTAGAACTAAATAAGTAGCCTTCAATCCTCCAAATAAAATACAACTAAATACTGTACTGTACAAACCAAAGACTTATAACATGTGAACACTTAACCATCTAAGTGGCCCTGGTAATTCAAGTTCCTAGCTGACATGACACATAATATGTAAAAACTGTTGTGGACATCTCCAGTAAACAAAATGGGTAAATCAAATGAACAAACCTCACTCATACTGTAGCACCCCATTTTCCCCACTTTAAGCCCATGAGTTATTTTAAGAGCTCCCCTCTTCATTTTTATTACCAATTGTAGCTGAAACATAACCAAGCGTATTACAATAATTGCTCTCACAAACACTATTAAATTGAGAAACAAACCTACTTACTCAATCACTGGAAAACCGTCACAGTTAGAAAAAATTTAGATTTGTAGGCATCCCAAAGCACATAAAAGAATCAGAACTAATGTACTTCCTCATTGTTGAGATAATCCATACACTCAACATCCTAAAAAATCAGGGATCAGTGCAGATCAAAAAAAGGGCACTTAATTTCCTTGCCCGTGTTAAGTTTCCTAAATTTTTTTCTTGAGTTACTGATCAGCTTGGGGTTGAGATCAAGCTAGAGGAAATTGAGCAGGTTGTGAAGAGGCATCGGATAATGTCACAGGACCTGAATGTTTTTCAGCTACTTATTACAAAAAATTGCTGATGTTCTGTTCTCTCATCTGCAAACTCTCTTGAACTCCACCCTCAATGGAATATCTTGGTCTAAAGAATCCCTAGAGGCTAGTAATTCATAAAGATTTTAGTTGCACTAGCTACCGCCCCATCTCCTTTCTCAATAATGATTAATTTATACGCTAAAATTCTCACAAACAGACACAATTCTATATTCCTGGCCCTGATTATGACCAGATAGGTCAAGATTCTAGGTATAATAATAAGAAAACCATTGAATTGTGCCAAGTTTCATATCTTCACTTGCCTCAAAATATCTCCCAATTCGACACATTCACTTTGCACAAGATCTGCATCTCTCATTCACACTCATTACAAATGCCCCCAAGCCCAGCCTGCCCCTGCTCTTAACCTCCTTATGGTGCCCTAATACCACCCTTTACACAATTCACAACAACCCTCTGACGCCCTGACTAACATTGCTGTGTGACTGGATCATATAGCTTGTTAAGTACTC
Organism: Mixophyes fleayi; assembly: GCF_038048845.1. Lineage (NCBI taxonomy): Eukaryota > Metazoa > Chordata > Amphibia > Anura > Limnodynastidae > Mixophyes > Mixophyes fleayi. Next base: position 164,825,486 of record NC_134405.1, read on the forward strand.
TTTACCTTTGCAATTTGGCTGGACCAATATGCAGCTCTTAACCTCATGTATCAAACACCCTGTTATCTCTCTGTATTCCTACTATGTTTGATTACTGTGTTTGTTCCCAATTGTAAAGCACTATGGAATAGCGCTATATAAATAAATGATGATGAATGATCATCATGATGATGGACCTGATTCACATACTGAACTCTAGGAAACTCCAGCCATCAGTTCAATATCCTGGCAATTTATGTCTCAAACCTTAACACATTTTGGTCTCTCCAGAAGCTTTCTCACAGGTGTCAAAACCCTTTACTTCCATCATTCTGCTATAGCAATTTTCAATATTTCTCCTTCCCGCCCTATCAGCATTAAAAATTTGACCTTGTTATAGAGTCCTTAGTGGCAACAATTAGAGCTTCAGACATAAGGTGTGTGAGGATGGGGGATCTTGAAAGCAAATTATCCCTATTCCTGGATGAGATCCTTCTATGGATCATTATCCTAAGCTCAATATTACAAAACCTGAGTCTATGTTGCTGAGACTACTTAACCAGGAGGGTCAAAGCATTAACTCTCAATTTAAGTTTAGATGGCAAAAAAATAAAATAAAATATCTCTACATTTCTATCACCAACTCCTATGAGTTCCAGTTCCTGGCAAATCATCTAAGCCTCATGATTAAAATCAAATCAGACCTTTTTTCCTGGCATTCCCTAATCATCTCATGGCTGGGCAAGATCATAGCTGTAAAGATTAATATCCTTCCAGACCCTCACCATCAGTGTTCTACTCTTTGTGCTTGCTTCCATTCAAAAGTGCTTAGCAAAGTTTGTGTAGAATAGTAATTCTCCCAGGATCAAACTAGCCCTCCAAAAGAAATGTAAGGGAAGAGGCTTCTCAGACTTAAATATCTTTTACTGGGATGTCCATCTAAACCAGATTGTGGCCTCCATTGCCCCTCATAATTCCCTATCGTGGGTGGGCATTGAGTCTAGTCATCTTATGTTTGCATTCCTCTCCTGTATCTGGAGTCTACCTAAACATTCCAGATTTGCTCTTATAAAGCTTTCCAGTCCTGATTTTTTCAGCAAAGACTTGCAAGCATCATTTAATATCTCACCTTCTGCGTGCCAAATGTCCCAATTTCAACCCGAAATATTTTGCATATCTATAACATAGACACTTTGTAGGGTCTCTCAAGATGGGCATGGCTCTCCCCTCTATTTTTCCATTCGAAAAGTTATGTCTCGCATCTCTTCTGTAAAAAAAAGGCATGATTTCCTCTCTGTTCAGTATTACCCTCAATACAAATTTGACTCCCAGAAGTAGGCATTAGAGGGAGCGGCAGAGGGACCTGTTTCCCCCTTCCCTGAGAAAGATTATTGAGAAGTTATTATAGAAAATGTAGCCACAAGTTCAATTTCTAAACTAATTAAAGAGAATGCTTATAAAGTTTACTATACATGGCATTTCATTCCTGGTAAACTCGCCAAAATGTTTTCTCCTGCTACCCCTGTCTGCTGGCATGGGATTGAACAATTTGGTATGTTTATACATATCTGGTGGTAAAGTCCAAAGATATTTTTCTTCTTGGACAGAGTCAGAGCCTGTGAGAACTTGGGATTTTGTATCTATGGGGGAACACACTGGAAGATGTATGGATGGGATACAAAAGAGAGGTTTGAGGTGTTTCTCACTGTAAGTAAAATGCTAAGGGTACAGCCGAGTATGCAAAGTGTGGGTGTTTGATAATGTTCAACGGAGTATACAGTTTGTAAGCACTGCCTGGGTAGCGCGTAGCGTGTATTGAGGTATACAGATTTGTTGGCACTGTTTTAACTGTGCATAGTGTGCAATAAGGTACACAGATACACAGAAAGTAAAAAAGGGGCCAGCTCTATCACTATTTTGGTTACAAGTGCTGCACGATATTCAAGGTATCCCTCCTTTTTTATATCAAACAACTAAAAACACAACAATTGTGTTCATTGTCGAATTGTGATTACAATATTTTTGTTACTGTAACCATGTGTCAATAATTATAATTAAAGCAATTAACCGTGTTTTACGGATCAATGTTAAAGAGTATAAAATCAATAGAAGCAGTTAGAGCAAAGCAGGAAAGGATAAGAACTAAATGTTACTGAAATGGGAATAAGATGACAACACAACAATCATACACTCATTGTCTAATTGTTATTAAAAAATTTTTTTACTGTAACCATGTGTCAATAATTACAGTGACAGGCAATTAACCATTTTACGAATTGATGGTAAAAAGTATAAAATAAATAGATGTGGATAGAGCAGACCAGGAAAGTATAGCAAATAAATGTTATTAATATGGTAAAATGGGGACAAAAAATATTTAAATAAAGATGATCAAAAAATATTATAGATGAAAAATTGGAATGAAAATTGAAATTAACTGAAAAAATAAAAAGTCCCGTATTGGTATAATCCACATTCATATTTGTGTTTAAAAGGAGGCAGTTTGTTTGTACCGTTCTGGAATGCATTGTGTTCTGAATTCAAAGATTGTCTTGATGTAATGTTGTACTTTGTTATCTGGGGATTCCTATTGGACAAATGATCTCCCAGAAGTTAATTTAGTACCTTTAAATCTTCAATGGTCCATAAACTTTTAAGTTGTGCTTTACTGGTATCACTTTGTCTTTTATTTGGGCATGAGGTATTCTCTTCTCATTAGGGATAAGGTGTATGGTCTAAAAAAGATATTCTGATGAAGTTGAGTCTTTGGTATATGAATGGCTGCCGGTGAGCAAAGTTCTTAATTGTTAAAGGGTAGGTTACTTGCTTGAGATCAATGCCCCACAACAGAAAAATAAAGTATTAGAGAAATTCATAATATGCTTGTATGGTGAAAGTGGATTGATAATACTTACATCTGTGTGCGGCTTATGGTGATTGGGGTGTTGTCACGCTGAAACAGGCTAGCGGGTGGTATGTGTGTCTATGTATAAAAGGGGGAGGGAGGGGAGGGTGTGTTGGTAATTCGAATGGACTAAGTATATCAATAACAGTAGAGAGGGATTGACTATAAATATTTATTCAAAGGTTTCAGGAATATAAATCATATATGGTAAAAACAAGGGAGCAAACAGAAGTCATTAGTAGCAACAAAGATTACAGATCATAAAGCGATATGAACAATTGATATATAAACCTCAATAGTTATGTGTCTATAATTCAACAGACACAACCTGTCTGTTATGTCTATAATTCAACAGACACAACAGACAGGTACAACAAACTGTTAAAAAAACCTGTGTTCCGTAGATGAGAGGCTAACAGAGATTAACAAACGGTAATCTCAGCAGGAGCTGAGCAATGCTAATGGGTAACCACTGACTTAAAAAAATCTATTAAAAACTTACAAGTCAAAAAATAATAAACAACAGACACCAATTAAAACATCTGCAGTGTCACTACATCCAGAAAAGTATATTTGTTTGGGATCTGTTCCCTAAGATACCGTAGTTCTAAATCATACTATGCCTGGAATGGACAATAAATGTACGCTCTTTATCCTATGTACTTTCTCAAGTGTTGGTGATAGTCGGCAGCATATTAGCGTGTATATATACAGGAAGTTGTGGACGTGAGTGTGCACGTTAATTCTTCCTCCTTTGTTATCCCCTCTAAGCAATCTGCAAAACTTGCTTCTCATATTCTTGCCACTGCCAGATGCCTTGTTGCCAACACTTGTAAGCAGAACAATCCTCCTGCGTTTCTGTTTTGAAATCCAATATCTAGCTTATTTCCTGCATGGAACAAATCAGGCTTTTCCTGCAAACCTAAATTCACTCTTACCAGTAAACCATTTAGATTGTTTTTCCTGACCAGGCTGCCAGTACCCCATCCACTAAGTTATAATAATTCTGCTTTATACACCACTAAAATGTGTTACCCCATATTCATGACAACCAGCTCCTCTCACCCTCACCCTCCCCATCCCAATTAAAAAAAATAATTATATAAAGTATTGAAAAGTTAAAAGGTGAGACATACTACTTTTCAGATTATATGTCTGCTTTATTATCGTTCATTGTCTTTTCATTATGATTGTATTCCAAATCCTACAATATGTTTATGTTTGCAACTGAAGTTGCCTAAATAAAAAGTTTAAAAAGGGCACATACAATAGAGTTGGACAGAGACAACAGAAGAAACTGTCCTAGACTGGTAACTGCAAAATTCTTAGTATTTCCGAGACAAACAAAATACTAATGTCTTATCACAAAGCGCATTCCCTACCAATCAGTAACAGTACAATTTTGCTTTTTCAAAACTTTTTTAACTCTACGTCACAAATAAAAAAAAGGAACATGACGCCAATCAGAAAAGGGTATATCATAATATTATGTTTGCCTTCTTCTACCCATTTAAACTAAGAATTAAAGAAGGTAAACTCATCATGTTTGTCAACCCACAGAAAGCTAGAACCAGGGGCAGGCTGGCCTGGGGGGCAGGGGAACATTTGCTCCCCTGGCCGGTCCAATAGTAGTCTACCTTGGGCTGGATCACTGGGCCACCTGCATTTTTTTTCCTTTAAAATAGACTGCTGAGTCGAGTTTTGCCCCCCGGGCTAAAACTTGCCTGTCCTCCCCTGGCTAGAACACATCTGAAATGTCTGAATTTGGACAAGGAAACAGACCAACAGGTCATCCAGTCCTCGATTAATGCTACACCTTTTAATAGATGATTACAATATGAGTATGCTAACTACCAGACACCCATCTGTAACTACAAGCAAGAAAAATTTAGACCAAGTATATTCATTGGAAACATAGGTTTGTTATTTATTTACCTAACTGTTTTGTGATTCTTGTTCCTTCTGTGGTTCTTTACTGATGAGAATCTAGATATTATGCAAGCTTCAGTGTGGCACCATCAACATACAATCTACACTAAAGGTAATAGGCCCAGCTTACTAGGACAGGTCGTTGCCTTTAAAATGTAATCTACTTCAGCCAGAATAGACAACGCAACAAGGTATAGTTTAATGCATACCATATCATCAAAATTTGCATCAATGTAAATTATTTTCTTAGAGTCTGGTTGCTGAGGTCTGAGAAACAGGTAAAAGCTGGAATGTACCGTGAAGGAAGCAGTGAGAGGGGTCAAGACGAACCAGAGGTAGAACCTGGAGACAATAGGCCTGAGTCACTAAGGAGGGGTACAGTACCTATTAACGGTACTGATTACCCAGACAGAGAAGAAAACGACATGAGGAGTCCAATTCAATAGTACACCGAGCTCCACAAAAAAATACTTAACGGAATGCAGATTATTTCATATCACGTCTTACTCTCTTCCCGACTGTAGAAAATGACATCATCACCAACCGTGACTTGGCTTAAAGCGGTGATGGACGGACCCGCCTGTCATTTATGTCATGTAAGTATTATTTTATGGGTTAAGGTCAGGGTTAGGATTAGGGTTAACCCTAACTCCTAACCCTAATACCCCTAGCACCCCTAACCCCTAAAATAATTCTTACATGACATAAATGACAGGTGGATCCGTCCATCGCCACTTTAAGGCAAGCCACGGTTGGTGATGACGTAATTTTCTCCAGTCGGCAACAGAGCGGGTCGTGATATGAAGTATGCATTTCAGTAAGTAGGTTTTTTTGCAGGTCGGTGTACTATTGAATCAGACTACTAATGTCGTTGTCTTCTCTGTCAGGGTAGTCAGTACAGTGAAACTGACTACTACCGCTAAGGAGAGTAAGGCAAAAAAAGGAGTAGATTTTCTTTTGGACAAATCATGCTACAATGTAAGGGGTGCAAATTAGTTTATTATTTTGCATGTAAAGAAAATACTGGCTACTTTTTCATGTAGCACATAAATACTTCATAGCTTTATTTTTACACTGAAATTTAAAGTTGATATAGGACATGCCCTACCCCAGCTATAAATTTGTCCCCACATTTTAAATTTACCTCCCCTCCAATAGAGCATGGATTTCCAAGGTTTTATTTGCTTTGTTTTCCTTAAAGACTCAGGCCCAAAGAGTGTAAAGACGCAGTATCAAATCAGGAGACGGAACAGGGTCAGAAACAACCCAAAGTCTGGAGCACAAATACAACTTTTTTTATTTTGGGCAATAGCTAAGGTGTTAATGTTCAACTTTTCGCCTCACCAGTGTCACGCTGATCGTTAGGGAAACCCAACTTCTGGTATTGGCACCGCTACTCCAGGAGGCGCGGAGTCTAAACGTACCCCTGGTCTTCACCAGGGACCCCCGCAAGGAGGTTTGGATTTCGCGGAAGTAGCACGCAGGTCGCGGCCCTCCCAGGTAGCCATCAGAGAGAAGGATAGTCATACAAGCCGGGTCAGCACGGTGCGGGCAGAGGTACACTAGGGAATAGGCAGAGCCGTAGTCAGGATAGCCGAGGTCAAACCAGGAAGTAGCAGAGATCCACAAGGAATAGGCAGAGCCGTAGTCAGGAATAGCCGAGTCAAAACCAAAGGGAGCCACAGATGCATAAGGTACAGGAACTACGCTGGAGCACATGGATAACCAAGATACTCTGGCACCTCTAGTGCCAGAGTCTTCCTTATATGGAGGAACAGTGATGCTCATTGGTGGAAGCAGGGTCAGCGGTCAGAATCAGCTGACCGCCGAATAAGACCAGGGGATTCTCTGCACCAAATCTCACACACAACCCAATCCTCCCGATGCTATAGTCAGTGTTCCCAAAACGCTTTTGTCGGGCACACAGAGTAGTAAAGTCCAGATAGTCTTGTCACATTTCGCAACTCCTTCCAGCAAACCTAGACCACTCCAAAAGGAGCCGTAACACTCTCTCAGCACTTTCCAAATAGAAGACTACTGTTACTTGGGGGAGACTCCTTTTTATCACCCTTGTGTAACTTTCCAAATGATAGGTACTTTGATAACAAACTCTCTTTGGGTTGGAGCATGTTCATAAGAGGGGCTGTCACTGGCTTCTCCTCATCACTCATGTAGCCAGGGGCCCAATGCAGTGCTAGGCTTCAGGAAATTTGCTGGGTTGAGATAGGCATCTACTAGTCGACCACCTGATTTAACAATTTAACAATTTACAGGAGTGTGGGGTGAAATCATGTTTCCAGCTGATCGGCACTACCTCTGACATATGTCCAACCACTAATGGAGAAAGTCCCACAAGAATAATGGCAACGGTTGACGTTAACAGTTTTTTGGTGCTTGTGCCCAGGAGACCCTACTGTGCCCGAATACCAATAGAATTTTAAAGCTGTGTCTATAGAACCCACTTGACAACTTGATGAACAATCACAATAAAACAACATTAAAACATCCTTCAACATAAGCTGTCATCTAATACACTTTACAGTAGCGAGAGGGTATGGCAAGAGGGCTTAAACTTTATTTTCAGTAAAAATGGCACCCTGCTCTCACCATAGGTGGGATATATGATATTTAGGCTAAATATCAAAGAAAATATAGAGATAACCTGCATAAAAATTAGCAGAATCATTATACCTATTTGCAATCTCAACAAAATCACATTAGTTGCTTAGTTCAAAAACAAACAAATCCTTGAAAATTTCCCTTGTATGCTAAAACATCATAAATGGTATCATCATACTTAGCATGAATGCAGAAGCACATACAATAAGGACTAACTTACAAAACATTTTTTTTAAAAATCATTTGGGTGTGTCTTCTCTTCAATTTTACTGTTTAACCTGGCTTTGGACCCCATGCTCAGAATTTTACCATCAAGGGATTTTTTTCCAAATTCAAGTAGGTAACTATTTTGACAGGCTAAAAGTATTCGCTGATGACTTACTTCTCTACAGTGGCTATAAAAGGTATTCACCCCTGTTGGACTTTTTCACATTTTGCTAACAACATGGAACCATTATGGATTTAGTTTAAATTTATTCCCACTAATCAACACAAAGTACTCGATAATGTGGTAAAACAAAAATTTAATCCAATCAAATTATAGAAAAAAATGAAAAAAGTGATAGAATTAGTATTTTTAAAACCCGCAGCTTAGTAAATCTAGCCCTGAGACTTCAAACTAGTCTGAAGTCTGTGCACTAGATTTTGTCTTCCAACCAAAGCATTTAGGCAAGACACCTTGGTGTGGACCCTTGCATTTTTGTTCAAAATAGAAAAAAAGTGATCAGAAATAATAATAACAGAATATTGTACAGTTAATGATGGCAGAACACTGTGCTTAGGAAAATGATTGACTCAAGTCTCAGATAAAATCATCATTATCATTTATTATATAGTGCCAAAAAATTGCGTAGGGCTAGATTTACTAAGCTGTGGGTTTGAAAAAGTGGGAATGTTGCCTATAGCAACCAATCAGATTCTAGCTTTCATTTATTTAGTACATTCTACAAAATGACAGCTAGAATCTGATTGGTTGCTATAGGCAACATCCCCACTTTTTCAAACCCGCAGCTTAGTAAATCTAGCCCGTAGTGCTTTACAATTGGGAACAAACATTAATAAAACAATACTGGGTAATACATACAGAGAGGTAAGAGGGCCCTGCTCGCAAGCTTACAATCTATGGGACAATGGGAGTTTGAAACACAAGGGCACGTGCTACATTATATTGCACATTGGACCAGCTAGAATGCAAAGGTAAAAAGTATTGAGTGGCCTGTTTGATCAGTCACACATTAATGTTGGTTAGAGGGTTGTTATCTTGTTTTAGCTGTGTAGAGGGTGGTAATAGGGTAACCTAGGGAGATTAAGATGCTGATTGAGGAATATCATTAGCTTGTCTGAAGAGGTGGGTTTCAGAGAATATAAAATAGCAATATTTAATAATTAGTAAAACACAAGAAAACATCCATACAGCTTCTTATCATTCTTGCGTGTTCATCAAAAGGAGATTAAATATAGAAATGCATAGTGGACTGATTGGAAATCCGGAAATTGCTCAATCAGACATTTAGGAGTTGATCCTTCACTCTCCCAATAGTAGCAATATCATAGTTTTAGAATATTCCAAAAAGATAATCAATTAACTACAAAGTTATTAAACTCCTACTGTTGAAATCTAGGATGATAGCCCCAAACTATCACACCACAATTATAAAACAAGTATCCCCCGATTTCTAACGATCACATTTAGTACAAGATTGTTAGTAGCATAACAGTCTATAAAAATTTGGGTTACACTTTTGCCTCTATTGGAGCTGTCCTCCCAGTTATAGGCGCACAGTTTTTCCAAATATTGGCGAGAGGTAATAGGAGCTTGTAAACATAACTTGTATATCCTTCTAGGGAAAACCTCTCAGTTCAGACAGCTGCTGGAAATGTTCAATTCACATACACGGGCATCCACCACTATTGTGTATATACACTAGAGATGCTCACTGACCCCCATGTTTTGGTTTTGTTTTTGGATCTGGATTACCTTCGTGGTTTGGTTTTGGTTTAAAAATCAATGTTTTTTGGGCATAAAATAACCTAATTTAGTGCTCCACCTGTTTCTTGGATAAGTAAGGTAATTCTAAAGCTAATAAATTAGGAAGAAAACAGTTTAATCCCTGGTAGGCCTTCCTTAATTCTCCACACCAACCTGGTTGTCTTTCTCTTCATCTTTGCCTATTGGCAATGCAGCCATCGTCTTTGGGTGTATATTACACCCTCCACTTGTAGTTGAATAGAAAAAAAGCAGCCTGCATAGACTGTGGAATTAGAAAGTAAAAATAAATGGACCACGGTAGTTTGGTGGCTATCTATGTCCCTTCCCCCCCCCCCGCCCTCCACTTGGAGTTGAATAGAAAAAAAGCAGCTGCATAGACTGTGGAATTAGAAAGTAAAAAAAAATGGACCAAGGTAGTTTGGTATCTGTCTGCACTGCATCAGACCCCCTCTCCACTAGGAGTAAAATAGTAAACTATTCAGCAGTTATAGAGTCTAGAATATAAATAGAAATTGAGAAAGGCAATTTGGTATCTGTCTGCATCATAATCATCAACATCATTAGTGCCCTCGTCGTCTACACAAATCTCCCCCTCATCCTCTTCTAATTCAAAAGTGGCATCTTCAATTCGTGTATCACCAACTACACTCGGGCTGTTAAGGCACACATCAGCAGAACTGCTGAAAGGAACCTTCTTTATGGGTACACTGTCACTAACAGAATGCTCACGATTAGACATACCACTGGTGGATGGACTCCCCAGGGATTGGTGTCATTTCTGATTCAGAGCATACATTATCCTCTAATGCCTTACTGTTTTCTTGCAGCTCGGTTTTCACGCATAACAGTACTTGTGCACCACTTTTAGACTCCAAATTACTTGGTTTTGCTTTGTCACGAGTATCCGTACAAGAAAAAGGCTCAGTAACATTTTTTGATCTGCCACTAATAGAGAAAGGCGAAGGCCTCATTCTTTCTTTGCCACTGCGTGTGTAGAATGGCATGTTGGCAATTTTATTTTTATCGGCAGTTAACTTTTCCTCAGTTACACTTCTTTTGCGCTTCAACACAGTAAATTTTTTTGGCGGGTGTGTTTTTTTGACTGGTTTCAAAAGACTGTGTAGTTTGACATCGCCTTTCCCAGATGACGTACTGGGAACACTACCATCAGGACTGGTGACAGAACCTGGTTGCTGATTCTGCTCATATGTGCACTGCTTAGAATCCATTATAAGCCCAACACACTTGTAGTGCTACAAATTGTTTTAGATACTGCTGACAACTATGACTTTTGACAGCCACGAAAATTAATGCAAAAGAATGGGGGACACCCCAAAAGCACTTGGAGTGCTTAATATTATTTTTTTAGACTGCTGAAAAATAGTACTTTTGACAGCCAGAAATATTAATGCAAAAGAATGGGGGACACCCCAAAGCACTTGGGAGTGCTAAAAATTATATTTTAAGTCTGCTGACAGATAGAACTTTTGACAGCCAGAAATATTAATGCAAAAGAAGGGGGGACACCCCAAAAGCACTTGGGAGTGCTAAATATTATATTTTAAGTCTGCTGACAGATAGTACTTTTGACAGCCAGAAATATTAATGCAACACAATGGGGGACACCCCAAAAGCACTTGGGAGTGCTAAAAATTATTTTTTAAACCTGCTGACAGATAGTACTTTTGACAGCCATACATATTAATGCTAAAGAATGGGGGACACCCCAAAAGCACTTTGGAGTGCTACAAATTATTTTTTCAATCTGCTGACAGATAGTACTTTTGACAGCCAGAAATATTAATGCAAATCCTCTATCCTCCTCTCTTCTCTGTCGATTATTAGCAGAATTGGAATTAGAATTGTATTGTCTGTCCCTGCTCTAATCAGCCTGTGACTACACCCTGCTCTCTCCCTCTGTCAAATGGCGATGGTATTTATAATTTTCAAGTATCGCGAGAACCGAGATCCGACGTCACGATGACGTTCGGCCTCGTTTTGGAGTCCGAGCGGGCGGGAGAGTAGGATAGCCTAAGTTCGGGTGGGTTTGGTTCTCGGGGAACCGAGCCCGCCCATCTCTAATATACACGTTGTAAAATGTGCTGTGAAGAAATGTCCCAGCTGGAAATAATCACTCTCACTCTTGGTTCTTTTAAAAGTTCATTCAGGTAACAAGTTTCCCTTAGCTGACGTGGTTTCTCAAAACGAACAATGTGGAATCAGCTGGTTTTTTTTATATACTCAAGCAGAGCAAACTCCACCTCTCTATGTAGTTAGCTACCCTAATATTCTTAGCTGTGTATAAAAAATACATGATTTTTTAATATCCTTAAAAGGTGGAGCCAATTCAATAAACACTCATCTTATTACATTACAATTTCCATACCTAAATTCTTAAATACAATGCAGGATATTTGCACAAATACAGATTATATTACCTATCTGCTACCAACTATTTATGAGTCACCATATAATATCAGAATTAACCTCACAAGTGGGCTGTTAACACTCCACATTTTGTTTGTTAACTCTAGGATTCAAAAATGCCCATTCTAAATTATAAAAAAGTATAGGAATATACCCAATAGCATAAAGTTACAGAAACATATATTCTATTTCATTAAACTCCAGTACTTCACTAAGCCACTCTGGAGCTAAAGCATGTAATTTATGCATTAAAGAGGCCTCACTTAGACGTATTGTAGTTTATGAAAATCTTTCAACCCCTCTCAAGGTAATTTTAATATGCTCAATTCTAATGATTATTATGCCTTCTGGATCATCACTATAATACTGCACAAAGTGCCTAGAAACACTATGCATACTTAATTGTACCAATTACTTGCTTTTTTGTGACATCTTGATATGTAAGGTGCACCATAGTAGTTTTGCGGTAGTAGGAGTAAGTGAGGGAGAGAAAAAGAAGGGGAAGTGAGAGGATGCACTGACGTTTAAGAACTCAAATCAGAGGCTCAGATGATAATTAAATGTTGTTGATGATGATGATAATGCTGATTTGGTATACAGAGGCAGAGTGTGATATCAACAAATGGCCACCAGGGGTCAGCAAAGCCTAATTTATTATGTGCAAGTGATGCCAGGTCAGATTTTAGTCAGCAAGTGGTTGTTAATATCAAACAAGTTTGAGTTACTCACTGTGGTGACCTCTAAATTGGTCTCAGTTAGATGCTATCTCTCATAAGTATCTCAAACTGTCGGTTAGAAGCCTAACATGAAGGAGAACAAAATGTGGCATTAGCCTCTTATCTCCATCCCAGAAGGTTCCCTTATCCCTGGTGCTATTCGAAACAAACCTGCTAATACCAAGAATCGTAAGAGGAATTAAAAGCTCATGGAGTCTAGTTCACTATTGTCTAATTCATTGCAGATTGCAACTAAGAACTCCTGTTCTAAGGTCTCCGACACCGACTCCTGTTCCGAGGTCCCAGTCGCTGACTCCTGTTCCGAGGTCCCAGTCGCTGACTCCTGTTCCGAGGTCTCACTCGCTGACTTCTGGTCCGAGGTCTCAGTCGCTGATTCCTGTTCCGATGTCTCAGTCACTGACTCCTTTTCCGAGGTCTCAATCGCTGACTCCTTTTCCGAGGTCGCAGTCGTTGACTCCTTTTCCGAGGTCCCAGTCGCTGACTTCTTTTCCAAGGTCCCAGTCGCTGACTCCTTTTCCGAGGTCTTGTTGCCGACTCCTTTTTCAAGGGTCTCTGTCGCTGACTTCAGTTTGAGGTATCTGTCAGTGACTCCTGTTCTGAGGTTCAAGTCGCTGACCCTTTTATTGTGGCCTAGACACACAAGTTTAAACACAGGTGTGGAGACCCAGTTACTGGAGAGCAGAATGGTAACAACAATAGATGGTAAATAATCTGTGATAAAGAATAAGAACAAATATAGTAGCAATGAACTGGAAAAGTAGTCCTGGGTTATGGCATTAGTAGTCTAAGGATACAGAGTACAATACAAATAATGAGTCAGTGCAATGCTGGATAGGACACCACTAAGTCTCTAGAATACAGACTGGCACAGAGGTAGCAAGGTATACAGGATACAGGGATACTGATGCTCAGGTGGTTAGCACAGTGGTTACAAAAGTCTCTGGAAAACAAGACTGCACAAAGATAACTAAGTACCAGGAGAATAGGTATACTAGGTGTTAAGAAAAGAGTAGGGTGAGATCCTCAACTACTAGAACCTATTCACGTGATGTACACCTTAAGAAGCCCCCTTTCTGATGAACTAGTTATGTTCCACAGTACTCGGTTGGCCCCCAGGAATTAAGCTCAGGTAGTGGCAGTTGTTGATCCAGCACTTGACTGGTGGAGTGGACAGAACACAGTAGGTAGTGAGAAACCAGAATATGCTTGGCAGAACTCAGAGTCAAACAGGCAGGAGTTAATGCAGAGTAGTCTGGCGGCTCATAGTAGCAGGTAGTGAGCAACCAGAATGTATTTGGCAGAACTCAGTCAGACAGGCAGGGATCAGGAGTAGAGAAGACAGCAGAATCATTTAAGCATGGTAAGGGCAGGTAGAGATATAAGAACAAATCCGTTTAACAAAGCCAAGAGTCAGAAGTGGAGAAGACAGCAGATTCCTTAGAACAATCTGGGTCAAATATAGAGAACAGAACAGGTCAAGATACAAGGCACACTAGGTCAAGCAGAAACTATCACCAGCATCGGTATGCTGCCAGGGAGAGGTTTATAAAGACAGCAGCACCAATCAGAAACTGCTGGAGAATTAGCTGCATGGGTGTGGTAAGTAACAGTACAGCTGCAAGACTGGGAGCTAAAGAGAACCTTGTTGCTATTTACCTAGCAATCAGCTGAACTGCAGGATTGATCCTACACATGGTTGCAGCAGTATGCCCAGCCGACAGCTAAGACAAACAAGAGAGATTCTATTTCTTAACACTAGGCCATTGGAATACAAGGTATGAAATACAGTCTGTAAAACAAAAGGTTAAGCCCGGTATCTGATACAGGTGATTCTGAAGCACAGATTAGCACAGTGATAGGAAAATCTCTGGAAATCAGGATTACATGAAGATAACTAGGTACCTGGAGCTAAGGTTTGAGCCAGTATGTGGAACATATGCAAATTATGGCAAAGGCTGCTGAAGAGAATATGAAGGGGCTGGTCCAGGGATCAATGATCTGACAAAACTGTTCATAAAGGCAAGTATTTATAGACCAGACAAGATGAATGTAATTACATGCTGAGAAAATTTCAGAAGTCTATATATAACTACTGCATTGCTAGACAGCAGGTAATGTGATGCAGCAATCCTTCTTATGGAAGTACACATTGCAGCATTAAAGTCTATAATACAAAAATCAGGACTGACACTCCTTTTCTTAGCTTTCAGTCACTGACTACTGTTTTGAGATTCCAGTCTAGTTCCAGAGATTGCCTTTGCTTGTTTCTTGTTTTTTAGAGATAACGGTATCATCTCCTGAAGTCCATGAGACACCTACATTACCCGAGGTCTCTGAGATGTCTGCCATATCTGTGGCCTCTAAGACACCTGCCTTGCCTGGGGTCTGAGACACTTGCTTTGCCTGAGGTCTGAGACACTTGCCTTGCCTGAGGTCTCTGAGACGTCAAACTTACCAGAGGTCTCTAAGACTCCTGTCTTGTCTGAGGTCTTTGAGACTCCTGTCTTGTCAAAGGTCTTTGAGATCCCTGGTTGCCCGAGGTCTCTTAGAAACCTGACTTTCCGGAAGTCTCTAAGACATCTGACTTGCTGAAGTTCCCTGAGATGCCTACCTAGTACGAGGTGTTTGAGACGTCTGCTTTCCCAAGGACTCTAAGATGACTGCCTTGCCCAAGGTCTCTGAGATGCCTGCCTTGCCAAAGACAGCCGAGATGCCTACCATACTGAAGGTCTCTGAGATGCCTATCTTGCCTGAGTACAAACCTGCTGTCCTAACTTCTATAAGAAAGTGGTAGACTTAGGTGTTCCAGTACTTCTCAGCCCATTTGAATTGTTTTATCGCTTGTCTGGATTCCCTCTGAACCCAGGTCATCAGTACTGTGAGGACTAGATTGACCCACTGCAGGGATTGATCAATGGGGGTTTATTAGGCTCTCAGTGTCATTGTTCTGCACCTGTAATAGCATTTACCTGGACTAGGTAGCAGAACTAGTGTTCCTGTTTGATCAATACTGACCATGCTCATGTTTGATCATTCTATTCTGTCTGTAGCCTGCCTCCACCTCTACTAGTTACTTGTTATCTTGTCTACTACCCATACCACCTCTGCCAGTTATTTCATCCTTTCTGTTGTCGTTATCGGCCTCTATCTAGTTACTGGTTATCCTATATGCTGCCCGGAACGACCTCTGCTTGCTATCATTCTTCCTGTCATCCGTATGTATTGACCTTTGCTTGTAACCCATCTTCCTGTTAGACTCCCACCTTGACTGCTGCTGCTACACTATTGATCGTGTCACCTGTTAGTGTATTTGTCAACCGCTATCACCAGAGCATTCTGCTTTTCCCACTTTAGTAGATATGAATTTTATATTTACTGTCATTCTGAGTTTAGTCTCCTATATATGTTTGCAGCAGCCCCCAAATAAACCTATATTATTGCACACAATAACCAAGGTTGAGTACTGATGAGCACACAGCACCCTATGGGAAATAATATCTGTTATTAAGACTGGACCATAGTTCTATAGGTATATTAGAATACTGTAAAGCACTACAGAATATGCTGCAATATAAATATTAATAAAATATTGGTGACAAATATTAAACTGCCCAGTCATCCGGGCCTTAGAACAGACCTTCAGCCCTGGGATCTAGACAAACCAACTGCTCTGTTCTCTGGGCCTGAGGCCGAACCCGTTACCCTGGCCTGAACACAAATGTGCTACCCTGGTATCTGGGGCCTGAGGAGAAACCTGTTGGCCTGGTCTCTGGACATACTTGCTGCCCTGGCCTTTGGGCCTGTGTAAAAACTTGCAGTCTCCATGATGACTGCTCTGCCCGAGGTCTCTGAGAAGATGGTTATAACCATTGTTTCTGACTATAGCCTGGTCCAAAGTCCCAGTTGTTCCCTTGCACCAGGTCATAGAGACTATTGCTCTGTGTATTCAGTTGCCGTCTTACTTTGATTTCCAAGCCCCCAATATTATACATGGTGGTGCCTGGAAAGATGGCATACTGTCAGGACCTGGAGTCCTGGTTTCTGTGGACTGTGGCACTATACCATACTCTCATCAGAGGTGCTACTGTATTTTGGTTACATACTTTTCAAGCAGTGAACCAGGAAAGCCACTCTGCTGCATTCCTCAGCAGTTCATCATTGAACCAGTGAGGGTGTTGATTGTGTCATTCTGCTACAGTTATTGATACCCTATTTATCTGCTAACCCTGGAACCTGCCATAGTATTCCTGTGCATCTGTAACTTTGACTGCCATCTAGCAATTCTGTGTACCTGTAAACTTTATCATGGCCAGGCACTTTGTATATTTACAAACCAGGAATCCTGACCTGGCTATCTTGTGTATCTACAAACCTTAAATCCTGATACCAGTTATCTGTGTGCTACCTGTATTTGTTTCTCTAGTAATATGACTTCATCCTATGAATGCAAACTTGTAACCAGTGGACTGTCCTGTGTTACATTGCCATTTTTGGGAATCTAGACATTATGCTATTTATGTGTAAACCTGACTCTTGATACCTGTTATCGGTGTGCTACCTGTATTTGCCCTCCACAATTTTCTTTAAATATACAGGTGGAATAATCTCTGGCGCTGCCACTGACAGATATTAACACTGCTAAGACAAATATGAAAAAATGTAAACAAATGTCCCAAATGAAAAAAAAAAAATTAAAAGTTAATCAAGACGGATGTCTGCTTTTGAATAGAGAAGTATGTATAAAAGAGACAAATATGCTGTAGCTTTTAACCATAGCTCTGACTATGGTTCATACAAGAATAAACATACCATATTGGTTTTTTTGCCATTTTCAAAATATTTATTAAGTAAAGCGAATGCCGTCTCGGTAGGTTTCCTTTTCAAACGGACCATCCCTGCTGGATAAGTCTTTCTTCGTCCAACACCATGTCCCATGCAATGCACTAGGGTACGTTTGTTTAGATGGGGGAGGCGGTTCACAATAAACAATGAAATGGTAAATACCTGAGGCAGTATATTTTTAAGTTGATTCTCCCTGCTGCCCACTAATCACCAATGATAAATGGACCCAAATGTGCTCTCTATTTTAGTTTCCCAAATATAACTCTAGCTATAAAAAAGTACTTATCTTAATGGACCCAAACTAGTGCCGTAATTAAAAACATCCTACCTTGATTATTCTATTATATTAATTAAATTAAAATATTGAGATTTGCACTTTCTTCTTTATCTTCATCAATGACCTAGTATATAAAGACAGATTATTATTTGTGTGAGCTGGAGCCTTATGAACAGCTATATTTAGAGCCAGCCCCACTTCTCACCTCACACTTCCCGCGCCCAATCGTCACCAGCACGTGCCCTGGATTCGCTCATAAGGTGTACCGAAAAAGGGGTTGTGGGGGAAGGATGTCATGTGCACAGCGCGTTTGGTATTCTCTCCTCATCTCTACTGAGACACCCAGCATACGTTCTCACGTTCATCGCTCCCGCTCCCCTCTCAGCTCGCTATGGTAGCGCCTGCCCCTGACACATTAGGATGCGTATCTGCAGTAGGTCGCAGTGACCGTTAACGGCCGGCGGAGATAATTAGGGGAACGGGGCTGGTGTGTGTGTGGGAACCTCTATGACGTTCTATGGTTTGGAGAAGTGCCAGTTTTCCTCAATGCCGCCGCTGATGCTGCTGTGATTTGTCTGGCCACTCACTGATTCCTCCATTCTGCGGCGTCCCATTTTCCCGGGTGGTGGAATGCCAGACCCTGCCTTAGCCATGTTATCCCCTCAGGATGCTGCCAAGATCTATCACGCCAATTATATCCGCAACTCGCGGGCTATCGGGGTGCTGTGGGCGATCTTCACCATCTGCTTCGCCATCGTCAACATCGTGTGCTTCATCCAACCTTACTGGATAGGGGACGGGGTGGACACACCCCAGGCCGGCTATTTCGGACTCTTCCACTATTGTATTGGTAGCGGCTTCTCCAAAGAGCTTACCTGTACCGGCAGCGTCACCGATTTTTCCTCCATCCCTTCAGGAGCCTTTAAAGCTGCCTCTTTTTTCATCGGGCTGTCCATGACGCTAATTATCGCATGCATAGTGTCCTTCGTTCTGTTTTTCTTCTGCAACACAGCCACCGTATATAAGATCTGCGCCTGGATGCAGCTATCCTCCGGTGAGTTTGTGCTGCTGTCTCCCAAGATGGTCCTGCAAACCATGAGCCAACTATTGTCGGCATCATTGGTACTTCAGCGAGGACAGCAATATCCACAGCTCCTGCAGAACATATCTAGGAGGGTTGCTGTCAGTGAGTTTCTGATCTCAATAAGCGATACAGCGATTGACAGCTCACTTCCCAGGAGGTTGTGCAGCAGCTGAGTACTTTGGTGTTGAGAGCTTTTGGGTCAGTTGTCAACTTTACTTCATATGTAATGATTACACTGGATGTGTGAGACTTTTTAAAGGTCCGATATTTTCTATATATTCCTACTGCCTAAAAACATCTTTATTTTGCCAGTCAAGGGGGTACGGAAATGATTTAACCCACATAGTTGGCACACAGCTGTTCGTCATTGCTCCGTATGTTGGATAGTTTTTTGATTTTGTTACAAAGCAACATTTGATTTATCATTTTATAACATAACAACCAAATTCCACCCCTCCCCCAAACGGTTATAAGATAATTGGTTAATTTCTATGAATATTTTATGCCTTTAGGTAGAAAAGTAAGCTTCTATCAAAGCTGTTTCTAACCATTTTGCATGTGTGCTGGATAATCCAGTTGAAATATATGAATTCTATTTGGAGAAATGGTAGTATGGTTTTTCCCTTTATAAGCCACGTCCCACACAAACACCCATTTAACACGCTAGTTTAAGTACTGGTGCAGAATTGCCCTTCTTCATGTAGCTGGAAGTGGCTATGAAGGTAAGAAAAGGTGCTTCTCACCAGTGGTTCGCAGGGTGATGTCAGCACCTCAAACGACATGCTGACACTTTCACTTATTGGTGCTCTCTAGCTTTTTTAAATCGGCTCTGAGCAGCTGCCATTTATATGAAAAATATAATGCTACTCAGCACCAGACTATTGATTCGCCATCAAGTTCCAGTGGCCAGGGCACTTTTTTTATTTTGTCACACTGGTTACTGTTATTTGCCCAGCCTGAAGTTAATGCATGCGATCATGTTCCTGTTTCTACTATTCTACCATATTGCAATATCGCCGCCCCCCTCCCCCCTGATCTTTTAAATGTATTTTATCTTTTTTATTTTCATAGTCTGTTTGTTGTAGTATGACATGTCAGGAACAGACAGTTTAGCTGTAAAGTGTATGTAGTTTCAACCACTGAAAGCTCTTTAATTTTTTATATTTTTCCAAATTGTGTTTTGGATTTGTGTGTTTTTGACCTTTTTTTTTTTTTTTTTTACTCCATACTCCTGTCACAACTATAGGAGATTGCCAGGCTTGATTGATGCAACCCTGGCCTAGCATATTGAAGATAATATTGGGTATGTAGATTAGGGAGTATTGCAATACTTTTTTTTGGTGTCTTACATTGTTTCAGTTAAAGCTTTCATGTGATCTTTCCAAACTTTGGGTGAAGTGTTTGCCTATGTATGACATGGATAAGCAATTTGCATGAATGGAATGATTAATATAAATCTAAATGGCTCGCATAATTTATTTCATGGTCCGAGAGCAAATATAGGAGGTTTATTATGGTTCCGGTACTTTATGATTTATTTTTTAAAAAACAAATAAGTAATGTGAACAGCTTTGTGAATGAAATATAATCACTATATATAGGGGAGACATGTAGATATGACTCATCTCAAAGAAGCAACTTGTTTTAATCCAAATGCTACTGTAACATAAAAGGATAGGAGAACTCCTTTCACAACTCTGGTTATCTTTACAAAAGCACATGGCCTGTGACCTCTAATCTTTTTTTACAGGGCCCTGAATTCTTGGCTGTGGCTTTTAAATTTCTAACATTTACAGCAAAGGTATATTTTCTCCTATATTGTTGCCGTTGGCATTTTTATTTCTGTGATATGCCAAATTTAAAGTAAAACAAATGTTAATTGTAAGATTTACATAAGCTTGTTTTCAATGGTTCTAATATCTACAACTAACTTGAAGCAACAGTCCTTTTAAAAAAAAAAAGTAAACCTGGTGAACAATGGAGTTTCTATGTAGTTATAACGCTGACATCTTAGGATGAGAGAGGTAAATGGCAAGTAAAGACATTTTGGCTCTGATTCATGGTCGGATTTGCGTATTGTATCTTGCATGAATTAGGTCTGCGCATGCTCAAAATTGGACTTTAACCAAATGAACGCAATTGTATGCAATTCTTGTCCAAACAGAAATGACACTACTGTCAATTTGAGCCTGGATTTCTCTTGAGTATGCTTGGTTTCAGCGATCTCCTTTGTATCAGCTACGGGACAGGTGTAAGTGATTGATAGTGATGACTGGCATGGCATAGTCCAGTGGTTCCCAAACTTTTGCAGTTCGCGGCACCCTTAGAGTCTCCAAATTTTTCCAAGGCACCCCTCCAAAATAATTATTGAGCAGTCCTGTTTTAGAAGTAGTTGGGTCAAAAAAATGTAATAAGTATTTAGGTCAGGACAGAAATACTTATTTAGTTGTATGCAAAAATGCCCCCTCTGCATCCAGACACACTGCCCCCTCTGCATCCAGACACACTGCCCCCTCTGCATCCAGACACACTGCCGCCTCTGCATCCAGACACACTGCCCCCTCTGCATCCAGACACACTGCCCCCTCTACATCCAGACACACTGCCCCCTCTGCATCCAGACACACTGCCCTCTCTCACACTGCCCTCTGTCACGCTGTCCCCCCCCTCCTCTGCTCTCTGTCAAGCTGTCCCCCCTTCTCTGTCACGCTGTCCCCCTTCTCTGCTCTCTGTCACGCTGTCCCCCCTTCTCTGCTCTCTGTCACGCTGTCCCCCCTTCTCTGCTCTCTGTCACGCTGTCCCCCCTTCTCTGCTCTCTGTCACGCTGTCCCCCCTTCTCAGCTCTCTGTCACGCTGCCCCCCCTTCTCAGCTCTCTGTCACGCTGCCCCCCCTTCTCAGCTCTCTGTCACGCTGCCCCCCCTTCTCAGCTCTCTGTCACGCTGCCCCCCTTCTCAGCTCTCTGTCACGCTGTCCCCCCTTCTCAGCTCTCTGTCACGCTGTCCCCCCTTCTCAGCTCTCTGTCACGCTGTCCCCCCTTCTCAGCTCTCTGTCACGCTGTCCCCCCTTCTCAGCTCTCTGTCACGCTGTCCCCCCTCCTCTGCTCTGTCACGCTGTCCCCCCTCCTCTGCTCTGTCACGCTGTCCCCCCTCCTCTGCTCTGTCACGCTGTCCCCCCCCCCTGCCCTCTGTCACGCTGTGTCCCCCTCCACTGCCCCTCTCACGCTGTGTCCCCCTCCACTGCCCCTCTCACACTGTGTCCCCCTCCACTGCCCCTCTCACGCTGTCACACTCCTGCCCCTCTGTCTGCCCGCTGTCACACTCCTGTCCAGCTGTCTGCCCGCTGTCACACTCCTGCCCCTCTGTCTGCCCCGCTGTCACACTCCTGCCCCTCTGTCTGCCCCGCTGTCACACTCCCTCTCACTCCTCTGCCGCGAGCCAGCCATAGAAAAAACCAAATAGCACATAAACTTACCAATCAGCGCGGCGCCGGGACCCAGCAGACTCCTCTCTCCCGCAGCTGTCACTGAATATCGACGTCAGTGACCGCTGCGGGAGAGAGGAGTCTGTTGGGTCCCGGCGCCGCGCTGATTGGTAAGTTTATGTGCTCTTTGGTTTTTTTCTATGGCTGGCTCGCGGCACCCCAGTGACAGCACCGCGACACCACTGGGAGCCGCGGCGCACACTTTGGGAACCGCCGGCATAGTCTTTGGAAAACTACATATATGCATGCCACTATATAGCAGAGAACATGTGTATGTAAGTAATATAGTCTGTAAAAGACGCATAGGATGTACAATACACTTTAAGAATGTCTTTTCCACTTGGGAAAGTGTAGGCAGCGAATGCCTAGTAAACTCCCAAATGAGAGTTGTATCAAGAGGATTTTCCAGGGTGCAATTGAAGGGGAAGAGTAACCCCGTAGTAGAGGCTTAAGTGATAGATGTGGAATATGTAAGGAACAATGACAAGTAAGTCTTAAAGATGGGACTTATAAATTATTTTATTTTTTTCGGGCGTTCGGATGTGACCTTATATTGCACATATGCTCATGCGTATACTGTACTCTATTTTGTATATCAACATACGGCAAGTACTGTTTAGGCAGAGGGTACTTCCACCAAGATTGGAATTGTAACGCATCTTGAGATTCGCTTGGATTTGAATATGGTTGAATTACGCTGAAGTTTTTTTTGTTTTGTTTAGTTTTGTTTTTAGCTGCAACTTGCGTTCAAGTTGCATTCTAATTTGAAAAAAATAAAAAAAAAAATATATATATATATATATATATATGTGTGTGTGTCAGGATCTGCCTGCAAGCCTTTGCATTGCATGCTGCTTTGCCTGGCAGCTTCTGTCTTTGGACTTTATTATTGTTATATATATATATTTTGTGGAAGCACCTCTATTCACCAGAGGTGCTGGTATTGTGCATTCCTTGTATGTGCTAGGGGTTAACCTTCTCATTAATTATCCTTTGCAACTGGTGTTCCCCTACTTATACCTGTCACTTCCAGCATACATTTATGGTTATTGTTGTTACATTCTGTTGTTACTTGGTTGTTCCTGCCTTCTGCTATGCTTCTGGTTACTTGCTGCTTGGGATCTCTCCATAACTCCTGCTTTCCTACATCAGCTGTGCACCTGGTATTTTCTTGCAGCTCATATTACCTCCTGCGTCCTGCATCAGCTTTGTACCTGGTAATTTCTGCAAGCTCCTGATTACCTACTGTTTTGTACTAGCTATATTCCTGCATTCAACCGTGATAGAGATATAGATGGGGATAGATATATATATATATATATGCCTTTGACACCGTTGACCACCCCCTCCTCCTTCACACCCTCCAGTCTTTCAGCCTCTCCGGCCCGGCCCAGTCCTGTCCTGGTTCACCTCTTACCTTACTCACCGATCCTTCTCTGTCACCACCTCTGGGTCTCTCTCCCCCCCATCCACCCTTCCAGTCGGGGTCCCTCAGGGCTCTGTTCTGGGACCCTTACTCTTCTCTCTATACACCTCCTCCCTGGGTGAACTCATCAGCTCCTTCGGCTTCAGCTACCACCTTTACGCTGATGACACTCAACTATACCTCTCCTCTCCTGATCTCTCTCCCTCCCTCCTCTCTAGGTTGTCCGCCTGCCTCTCTGCCATCTCCTCCTGGATGTCCTCTCGATTCCTCAAACTTAACCTTGCCAAAACTGAGCTCATAGTTTTTCCTCCCTCTCATACCCCATCCCCTTCTGACCTCTCCATCACTGTCGACAACACCTCTATTTCCCCTGTCCCCCAACTTCGCTGCCTTGGTGTCATCCTCGACTCCTCTCTCTCCTTTGGCCCCCACATCCTCTCTCTTGCTAAATCCTGCCGCTTCCAGCTGCACAACATCGCTCGCATCCGGCCCTTCCTCTCCCAAGATGCCACCAAAATCCCCTTCAATCCGTCCTTAACGCTGCAGCTAGGCTTATTTTCTTCTCTCGCCGCTCCTCTTTTGTCTCACCCCTCTACCTAGCCCTTCACTGGCTCCCATTCCCCTTCAGAATCCTCTTTAAGCTCCTCACACTCACCTACAAGGCCCTCGCCAACTCCACTGCGCCCTACATCTCCACCCTCCTCTCTATTCATGCTCCATCCCGCCCTCTCCGTTCTGCCTCTGACCGTCGCCTCTCTTCCCCCCTTATAACCTCCTCCCACGCGCGTATTCAAGACTTCGCCCGCACTGCCCCCCTCCACTGGAACAAGCTCCCTCCCTCCATCAGAACTTCCCCATATCTGTCCAGTTTCAAACGGGCCCTAAAAACCCACCTTTTTCTTAAAGCCTTTCTGTCTCCCACTTAACTTCCTACCTTATCTTCTGCCTCTGTCCCCCTACTCTCCCTCTCTCCCCTGCGTCTCTCTGTCTGTCCACCCCTCCCCTTAGATTGTACGCTCCTCTGAGCAGGGCCATCTCTCCTCCTGTTTCCACCACTTCTAACTCTGCTCTCCAGCTACTTAGCCCTCCTCCTTGAGGGTCCTCCACTCTCGCTCCCTCCTCCCCCCTGGGGGTCTCCCTGTCTTCCGCGCCCTCCTTCTTGGGCCCCGTCGTTTGCGGATTCCCCCCCCCCCCCCTTCCCCGCCCTCTCTAGCTGTGCATTGAGCTTACTGAGTTGCTGTGTTTACTGTGCGGTCTCCCATTGTATTGTAATTTTGTTTGTCTCTGTACGGCGCTGCGGATGCCTTGTGGCGCCTTATAAATAAATAATAATAATTAATATATATATATATATATATATATATATATATATATATATATATATATATATATATATATATATATATATATATATATAATCAGGATGGCCTGCCTATGCCACCCTGTCTGTTGCTGCTGGGAACTGGCTGGGCTTACTTTGCCACCCCTCCCTTTCGTTATCCCATATGCGCCCTCTAACTGAAGTAGGACTGGCTTACAAATGCTGCAACCACTGGACTCGTTACCGGCATAAAGTACCGTGTTTCTTCTAGGTAACTGATGCTGCGAGTATACCCCGTTACTAGTGTACCTGGGCTAGTACTCCAGACCTCTTCCTATGGATCAGGGTTGCTATGGATGGATTCCCCTGGCCTATCACACAGGCCAGAGCAGTTGGGTAGCAGGCAGAGCGGTGGTACTGGATGTTGGGTCCAAACCTCAGAAACAGCAAGGAATGGATTAGCTTCTGGGTCTAATCTGTAGGTCACAGGGATAGAGAAATTTCCAAGCAGGTCTTTGAAGCAAGTGATGTTTATTTGCTCACCCTGGTTGAAGGTACCAGGGAGCAGGTCAGATGAAGCAAAAAGAACAATTTTCAAGACAAGAGTGTTTTTTTATACAGATTTGAACACAGCTTCACAGGGTAAGCCAGCTGCCGGAGGTCTGAACTATTTTTAGAATCGGGTTGCAATTTGTTTACCCAAATATGGATTTACATGCAATGCAAAGTTCCTCTAGCAAAGTTAAAACAAATTAATTTCTCCCCCGGGCCTCAGAAATCAAGATATCTCCTTCACCAACATAGACACAATATAAAAAATAAGTACATTTGTAATTATATAAATAAGCGCCCTGCGCTATTTCCTTTTAAATAAATAAGTTAGTTATAAGTGATCCAGTCACATAACCATGATAACCATGTTTATAGGAAGAAGAAAAGCTCTCATAGTGTAGTACCGTATGATTACATATTTATTGCAGAGTAAAATACAGATGTACACTTACATAAAAAATTAAGATATATGCTTATCTGGGTATCTAAGCTGGAACAGGACAACGGGATCCAATAAGTAGCACGCTACCACGTTGCCAGGTATACAGGTCACTGAATCCTTTGAAAGATAATCCTCAGCAGAGTTCAATAAAGAACACGCTGCCGCGCTGCTAGATATAAAGTCAGCGGGCTCTTTGAAAAGCAGTCCTCAACGCGTTTCGTCTCGTTAAGCAGAGACTTCATCAGGAGGAATCCTCCTGATGAAGCCTATAAACATGGTTATCACTGAGGATATATGAAGTGCCTGTCTGTGATCCTGTAAGTGTTGAGCAACAACACTCCACCAGTTTGAAGGGGAACCAGAGTTATTGTAATCTACGAAGAGACCAACTATACCTACAGATAAGCTTTAAAGTTCTTTTATCTGGTATGCATATTGGTATGGTGCTGGTGGTCTTGGAAATATTTCCTCCTCTGTTTTACCTTACTGATTCACTCCTAACACCTGAGTGCCTATATCCACTTGGTGATCTAAATTCTGGCTTGCGGTACACCTCTCTGTATTGTTGAATACAGTATTATACTATGTGGCGCCCCTCCCACTTATTTGTTATATATATATATATATATATATATTTAGAATTATGTGTGTGTAAAGTGAATGAACAGAAGGAAAATCTATATCAAATCAATATTTGGTGTGTCCACCCTTTGCCTCCAAAACGGCATAAATTCATAAATTCTTCTCGGTACACTTGCACACAGTTTTTGAAGCAACTCACCAGGCAGGTGTTAGGAACCCCTCCAGCCGGCACAACACAACCCGGAATCTACTCTGCCAGTCAGGTGTTCACTGGAGCCCCTGATGGTGGGGACAGACTGGGCCGCAGACTGACAGAGGGTCGTGAAGTGCGTACCAGCTGGGGAGAACCCAGGCAAGAGGAGTCAGGTCCACGCAGAGGTCAAGGGCCGGCAGCAGACAACGGTATCGATGAACAAGCTGAGGTCAGGGGTCACAGGCAAATAGCAGAACGGGTAAACAGGCCAAAGATCAGGGTCACAGGAAACACGAGCAAGGTCCAAATCAAAGCCAAGGGTCATACACGGGGAGTCAAATAGAGATATCAGGATACAGGACAGGAACTAGTAGGTCAGCAGACTGGAACACAGAAGCTATAACCGGCAATGAGGCAGCAGACCTCATTGCCTTAAATACCAGTGGTCACCAATCAGAGCCTAGCTCTGAATTAGACACAGCCCCCAGCATAATTAATAGGCTGCATTAATTAGCCCATAGGCTAGAACATATGGTGAGCGCTGCGCCCGGCTTCCTCTCATTGCCGGGACACAGCGCCGAAGCGTCTTCTCGTTGCAACGGCCGGGTCAGGGCCGGAAGTGATGTCCCGGTCGCCATAGCGACGGCGGGGACGCAGGTGAGTGAGTCGCGGTGGCTGGGCACCGCCGCGGCTCATAACAGTACGCCCCCCTTGAGGAGGGGTCGAGGGACCCCGACATCCAGGTTTTCTTGGGAACCTCCTGAAGAATTCCTTCAATTGTTTAGGGGCATGGAGTTGTCTTCGCGGAACCCAAGATCGCTCTTCTAACCCGCGATTCCTCCACTGCACCAGGAAGTGCACCTGTCCTTGCACTTTTTTGGAATCTAAAATCCTTTGAACCACATATCTTAGTGGCTTCCTCGAACTTCCCCCAGGCACAGTTGAGGATTGGCTAGGATACAATACCGGCTTCAACAATGAACAATGAAATGTGTTCGGAATTTTTAGTGAGCTAGGAATCTTCAATCTAAAAGCTACCGGATTGATCTGTTTGGTAATCATGAACGGCCCAATAAATTTAGGCCCTAGTTTTTTACAAGGCTGTCTGAGCCTGAGATTTCTAGTTGATAGCCATACTTTCTGGCCCACTTTGAATGGGCAGGTGGTACGGTGGCGATCCGAACATTTTTTGGCCGACAATGAGGATTTTTTCAAGGAGGACTGAACTTTCCCCCAAATTACTTTCAGATCAGCAGCTGTGGAATGAATCTCCGGAATACCAGCAGATTTGAGAGAGTACAGAGAATTAGCCCTGGGATGGAAACCGAAGTTACAGTAGAACGGGGAAGTTTGAGTAGATGAGTGAGATGAGTTATTGTAGGCAAACTCTGCCCAAGGCAGCAAAGATGACCAGTTGTCATGGAATTCTGAGGAATAACATCGGAGGAACTGTTCAAGTGATTGGTTAACCCTTTCAGTTTGCCCGTTAGACTGAGGGTGGTATGCAGATGACAGACTGATCCGGATTCCGAGGAGGGTGCAGAAGGATTTCCAGAATTGTGCTATGAATTGTGAACCACGATCAGAAACAATATCGGAAGGAAGGCCATGGAGCCGGAAAACATGTTGTATGAAGAGAATGGCCAGATCTCGAGCTGTAGGAAGCCTGGTTAATGGGATGAAATGTGCCATTTTACTGAAACGGTCCACCACAACCCAAATAGTATTATGTCCTGCAGAAGGTGGCAAATCAACAATAAAATCCATGGACAAATGTGTCCAAGGTTTTGCAGGAATGGGCAATGGAAGCAATTGACCCACCGGGCGAGTCCTGGGGACTTTGTTCCTGGCACAAATTTCACACGAGAGGACATGACTTTTGACGTCAGCGGACAAGGATGGCCACCAGACCGTACGGGAAAGGATCTCCAGCGTCTTATAAACTCCAGGGTGTCCAGCAGACCTACTATTATGCGCCTCTGCAAGAACCGCCTTCCTTAGATGGACTGGAACAAAAAGACGTTGTTCCGGAGTAGTATCAGGGGCTAATTTCTGGAATCTCTGAAGTGTGATACTCAGATCTTGGGTTAATCCAACATGGATTATGGAAGGAGGAATAATAGGCTCTGGGTTCGAAACTGGAACGTGGTGTGCCAAGAAACTTCTGGACAGAGCATCTGCCCGGACATTTTTGGAACCCGGTCGATAGGTGATCAGGAAATTGAACCGGGTAAAGAACAACGACCAACGGGCCTGTCTGGGATTTAGACGTTTGGCCGATTTGTATATATTGCAAGTTCTTGTGGTCGGCAATGACAGAGATCTGATGTGGAGCACCCTCCAGCCAATGTCGCCACTCCTCGAAGGCCCATTTGATTGCCAACAGTTCCCTATTCCCGACATCATAGTTGGCTTCTGCTGAAGAGAACTGACGGGAGAAATAGGCACACGGGTGTAGACGATTAGTATGAGGGTCCTTCTGTGATAGTATAGCCCCAGCACCGACGTCAGAGGCGTCGACCTCAAGAACAAATGGTTTAGCTGGATCCGGGTGTCTAAGGACCTGAGCCGAGACAAAGGCTTTTTTCAGGCTTTCGAATGAGGCTACTGCTTGAGGCGACCAATTAGTTGGATCCATCCCTTTACGGGTTAGGGCGACAATGGGAGCCACGATGTCCGCAAAACCTGGAATGAACCTTCTATAATAATTGGAGAAGCCCAGAAACCTCTGCACCGCCTTAAGGTTGTTTGGTTGCACCCAATCTAGAATAGCCTGAACCTTAGTTGGATCCATGGAGAATCCCTCAGAAGAGATTATGTAACCTAAAAAGGATACTTTCTGCACCTCGAACTCACACTTTTCTAGTTTGGCGTAAAGGTGGTTCTCTCGCAATCTTCGTAGAACTTGTTTGACGTGATTTTGATGTACCGACAGAGATCTAGAATAGATGAGGATATCATCTAAATAGACGACCACGAAACTACCAAGAAAGTCCCGAAGAACCTCATTGATTAAGTCCTGGAATACTGCAGGTGCATTGCTAAGACCGAACGGCATAACCAAGTATTCATAATGGCCAGAGTGCGTATTGAATGCCGTCTTCCACTCGTCTCCCTCCTTGATACGGATGAGGTTATACGCTCCACGAAGATCGATTTTTGAGAAGACAGTAGCGCCTCTCAGCTGATCAAATAATATGGAGATGAGCGGAAGGGGATAGGTATTCTTGATTGTAATAAGATTCAATCCCCGGTAATCAATACAGGGTCTTAGTCCTCCGTCCTTTTTGGATACAAAGAAGCATCCTGCTCCTACGGGAGATTTAGATGGCCTGATGAAGCCCTTCTCCAGATTTTCTTCAATGTATTCCTGCATGGACTTGGTCTCCGGACCAGAGAGAGAGTACAGGCGACCCTTAGGCAACTTGGAACCAGGAATAAGCTCGATGGCACAGTCAAAGTCACGGTGTGGTGGTAAGGTGTCAGCAGCTTTCTTGGAGAACACATCCCAGAACTCATGATATTGTGAGGGAAGCTGCTCCGGAATAGACTGAATCACCCGCAGGGGCAGTGATAAGCAGGACTGTGTACAGTAAGAGCTCCACTGGACAATTTCTCCTTTTACCCAGTCCATGACAGGGTTATGACGGGAAAGCCATGGGTGACCCAAGATCAAGGGAACTGATGAACAATCGATAAGAAGGAAGGTTATTGACTCTGAATGGAGAGCTCCGATTTTTTAATTGTAGTGGCGAGGTCTCCCAGGAAATCTTGCCACCAGGCAACGGACCTCCATCTAAGCCACAGACAGTAATAGCGGACTTGAGTTCTACCATCGGAATTTTAGCAGCGCGGGCGAACCCGATGTCCAGGAAGTTGCCTGCAGCTCCACTATCAACGAAGGCAGACAGGTCCATTGAACGAGCACTAAACATGAGCTGTGCAGGGATCAATACGGCGTTTTTCGGGGAGACAATCTGCAGACCTAGGTGAACTTTCCCCTCGTTCCCTAGGCATGCTCTTTTCCCGGCTTATTCGGGCAGGAACGGGAGAAGTGGCCCTTTGTGCCGCAATAGAGACATAAGCCCTGTGATCTTCTCTTGTCTCTTTCCTCAGGGGAGAGACGATACGCTCCCAATTGCATGGGTTCCTCACCATCCGTGGGAACAGGAATGAAGCCGGATAGATGTGATGATGTCTCGTTTTCGATTTTCCGCTCTTTAAATCTCCTGTCGATTTTAATGGAGAGGTGCATCAGATCCTCCAGAGAGGTAGGAGATGGGTACTGCACCAAAGAGTCTCTGACCTGTTCCGACAGACCAAGACGGAACTGACTCCGCAAGGCAGGATCATTCCATCCACTATCAGGTGACCATCTACGGAATTCAGCGCAATATTCCTCTGCCGAGCGCCGGCCTTGTTTCAAGGCCCGTAGATGAGTTTCAGCGGAGGCAGTACGGTCCGGGTCGTCATATAGTAGACCTAACGCCTCGAAGAAAGCGTCTACTGACTGCATGGCAGGACTGGTCTGCGGCAAGGAAAACGCCCAGGACTGGGGGTCACCCTGTAGAAGGGAAATGATAATCCCGACTCTTTGATGCTCTGACCCGGAGGAGCGGGGTCTCAATCGGAAATAGAGCTTGCAGCTCTCCCTGAAATTCCGAAACAGGGACCTATTTCCAGAGAAGCGATCCGGCAAGTTCATCTTAGGTTCACAGACGGAACTTGGAGTGGGTTGTGACACTTTTGCGGCTTCTTCTTGAACAGACAGACGCTCAGCCAATCCCTGGATCATCTGATATAAGGACTCAACATGGGCTGCTAGGGCTTGTGCCGGAGA
Organism: Mixophyes fleayi; assembly: GCF_038048845.1. Lineage (NCBI taxonomy): Eukaryota > Metazoa > Chordata > Amphibia > Anura > Limnodynastidae > Mixophyes > Mixophyes fleayi. The sequence continues at coordinate 164,857,112 of NC_134405.1, forward strand.
CGGTGAGGCTCCACTTGCATCCATTCCAACTTCGTCTCCGTGAGTGGGCCGGTTATAATGTTAGGAACCCCTCCAGCCGGCACAACACAACCCGGAATCTACTCTGCCAGTCAGGTGTTCACTGGAGCCCCTGATGGTGGGGACAGACTGGGCCGCAGACTGACAGAGGGTCGTGAAGTGCGTACCAGCTGGGGAGAACCCAGGCAAGAGGAGTCAGGTCCACGCAGAGGTCAAGGGCCGGCAGCAGACAACAGTATCGATGAACAAGCTGAGGTCAGGGGTCACAGGCAAATAGCAGAACGGGTAAACAGGCCAAAGATCAGGGTCACAGGAAACACGAGCAAGGTCCAAATCAAAGCCAAGGGTCATACACGGGGAGTCAAATAGAGATATCAGGATACAGGACAGGAACTAGCAGGTCAGCAGACTGGAACACAGAAGCTATAACCGGCAATGAGGCAGCAGACCTCATTGCCTTAAATACCAGTGGCCACCAATCAGAGCCTAGCTCTGAATTAGACACAGCCCCCAGCATAATTAATAGGCTGCATTAATTAGCCCACAGGCTAGAACATATGGTGAGCGCTGCGCCCGGCTTCCTCTCATTGCCGGGACGCAGCGCCGAAGCGTCTTCTCGTTGCCCCGGCAACGGCCGGGTCAGGGCCGGATTGACGTCCCGGTCGCCATAGCGACGGCCGGGACGCAGGTGAGTGAGTCGCGGCGGCTGGGCACCGCCGCGGCTCATAACAGCAGGCTGTTCCAAACATTTTGTAGAACTAACCACAGATCTGTGGATGCAGGCTTGCTCAAATCCTTGTCTCTTCATGTAATCCCACACAGATTAAATGATGAGATTGGGGCCCTGGGGGGCCATATCATCAGCTCTTCTTTACGCTGAAGATAGCTTCTGATGACATTGACTGTATGTTTGGGGTCATTGTCCTGCTGCAGAATAAATTTGGAGCCAATCGGACATCTGCCTGATGGTATTGCATGATGGATAAATACCTGCCTGTATTTCTCAGCATTAAGGACGCCATTAATCCTGACCAAATCCCCAACTCCATTTGCTGAAATGCAGCCCCAAACTTGCAAGGAACCTCCACCATGCTTCACTGTTGCCTGCAGACCCTCATTGTTGTATCGCTTTCCAGCCCTTCAGCGAACAGACTGCCTTCTGTTACAGCCGAACATTTCAAATTTTGACTCCTCAGTCTAGAGCACTTTCTGCCATTTTTTTCCACTTCAAAGGTTGGCCTTTTGGCAACAATTCTTCCATAGAGACCACTTCTGTCCAGACTTTTCTGGACAGTAGATAGTTGTACCTGGATCCCACTGTTTTTTTTTTCCCAGTTCTGAGCTGTCATAGTTGTGTTTGGTCCAGCACATTCTCACCATCATCTCCATATGCCTTGGGCTCATTGGCTTGGCTCTTTTAATGTCCTCCTGCTGCATCCCTTCTCCATTCCCCTCCACTTCTCCATCACTTCTGTCTTTCACCTGTTCATCCGCCATCTTATCACGTACTGCTGGCGACAAATTGGCTCCTCTATAATTTTATAGACGCAGACATGGGCGTTCACAGTTGGTATGGACCACGGCAGCTATAGTTGCAGAGTAGAGCATTGTGGGTGAAAGTTCATTGTCTTGAATACTCATGTTTGCAGGTGTGTCAGAAGAATCTTTGGCCTGAATGTTCTGTAGCAAACAAACGGATACAACATTTTTTTTTTACCTTATTTCATCGCTATTATAGCAAGGTATGTACTTTATAGCATGAGACTTCCTGTATTTTTGTTTGGGGGTGTATGTAAAAGTGCCAAAACGTGTGTGGGTTTTTTTTTTATTTTTTTTATTTTAGGAAAACTTTTAAGATGGCATCCGACAAAAGTGTAGAGCTCAAGAAGCACTTCATTGAGGCCTACAGATCCCATATCTCCTTGTGGAAAACTAAATTAAAAGAGTACTCTAACAGGCAGAAGAAGAGCTTGGCTTTGGATGAAATGGTGAAAGTGAGCCTTACCCATTATCCTGTGGCAACTGTAGAGTGGGTCAAGGGGAAGATCCAGAACCTGATGACTATCTTCAAAAAATAACTTAAGATTGAAGCCTCCAAAAATCAGGAGCAGGGTCTCAGGATTTTATGTGCTCTAGTTGTGGTATTTTGACCTTGTGATGAAGAAATGGTAAGACAGTCTTCCTGCAGCATGGAGATGAAGAGTAGTTCCTCACCACCAGCAACTACTCTCCATACATATACATATCTACTGTATTTTGTACTGTAGATTTTGTTTGTGGTTTTAATGTTTAGTCTCAATTTTAATAAAAGAAAGTGTTTATTTTTTTTTGGGGGGTAAGACTATTTTCTTTCACTAACTATCTATATCCATATCAGTCCATGCAGAACTTGTACAATAGTCTCACAGGTCTGAGGGATGATCAAGCCCAGAGCTTGCAGTGAAATTGCTATACTGTATTTGAGATCAGCCAGTGTCCTTCCTGTGGCAAATAATCTTAGGGTAGTAACCAGTCTCTGCTCTGGAAATATGGGTCTGCTTAAATGGGTGTCCGTCTTCTGGATGAGTGGAGTGACAAGCTGGAGCAGCTCCTGGAATGTGGGGTCATTCATCCGCAGAATATTCCTGAAGTCATTAGGGTGGTTGTTCTGTATCTCCTGTAGCAGAGGTGTATATGAAACAAGTTGATTCTTTCTTCTTCTTTCCCTCCTGGTCTGTGCTTGCAGTCTTCCTGCCATAGCGACAAGCAAAGAAACATGAGCTATCTGTTCATTTATTGTGGCCATTATATTAAAATAAATCACAGAAATTGTGTAGTTACAAACGGAGTTAACGAATGTACACTATACACAAAAATGTACACGAATGAATGGGTATGACGTATTTCCTTTTCTGGAAGGTGTGTGTGTGCTGAAGTTCAGCCTTATTTAAATTTGCTTAGCGTATTGCTGCTAGGAGGTCATATATCTACTCCTTATGGAGTCACAATATTTTCAGACAATGTTTTGACAGACAAAAATCGCAGCCCGGATGCTGAATCATGCCAAAGCCATTTAAAACGTGTATAGTGTGTACACATATATCACTAGACTGGTTGGAACTTCAGTTGTTGTTACAATCGTTGTAGATGACACATTTGTTGGAAATTTCTGTAGTGTGTACCTGGCCTTAGGAGGGAGATATACAATGCAGATTTGCTTTGCAGAAATACTTTGTAGGAATCACGTACAGGGGCAGTAGCAGTGATGTCACAACTCTACTGATGGTAGTCTCTGATTTGTTTGATTTTTTTTTTTTTTTTAACTTGCATGTTTGTAATGGGGTATCTGTGAGGTCTGAAGCAAAGGAATAATAGTGACCAGAAACATGTTTAATCCAGTCATTTTGCCTTGCCAGATCTGTTCAATTTGGCCACCCAGGTGAGTGGGTGGCCACATTGATAGTGTATAACTACAAATATAGCCCTGGCACTTTATATTGAAGACAGTATTTTAAGTTAATTATTACTGAATTGAAGTAGCAGTGACATCTACAATAAAGATACAGTGAACCTAATCTGCTAGCTAGAACATCTGAAATCTAATAGCTTTTAATGGTTTCATGTCCATTTCACAATGTTGAGCCCACATCTATGGCTGCTTTTCTTTTGTAAAGGGAGTAGGATGTGGGAGAAGTCATGCAAAGGTAAAATACTCAAACAATGTTCATAAACCTGAACACCAATTCCCATAAAGTGAGTGTGGCTGGATAACTTATAAATAACTTATTGTATAAAGGTAATTCATCATCATCACCACCATCATTTATTTATATAGCACCAACATATTCCGTGGCGCTTTACAATTGGGGACAAACATAGTAAACTAATAAACAAGCTGGGTAAAACAGACAAAGAGGTGAGGCCCTGCTCGCAAGCTTACAATCTATGGGACATTTCAGCCCAGCCAAGCTGCAAAGGTAAAAGTGACTCATAAGCTAAATGATCCTGTCACACAACAATGTTGGTCAGGGGTATTTGTCTTGTGTGAAATTGTGTAACGGGTGGTAATGGGGTAATGTAGTGAGGTTAAGTGGGTGGTTGAGGAATATTATAAGCTTGTGTGAAGAGGTGGGTTTTCAGAGAACGCTTGAAAGTTTGTAGACCAGAGGAGAGTCTTATTGTGCGAGGGAGAGAATTCCATAGTGGGTGCAGCCTGAAAAAAAGTCCTGTTACTGGGAATTGGAGGATGTAATGAGGGTGTCGCAGATCTTGTGCAAAACGGAGTTGCTGAGTTGGGAGATATTTTGAGACAAGAGAGGAGATGTATGTTGATGGCCTTCCAGGTTAGTAAAAGTATTTTTTATATTGGATTCTGTAGAAAACAGGCAGCCAGTGTAGAGACATACAGAGTGATTCAACAGAGGATTACCGATTTGCAAGGAAAATCAATCTTGCCGCAGCGTGCAAAATAGATTATAGGGATTTGAGTCTGTTTTTGGGAAGACCAGTAAGGAGGGAATTGCAATAGTCAATGCGGGATATAAGTGCATGAATTAAGGATTTTGCAGTGTCTTGCGTGCGATATGTGCAAATTCTGGAAATGTTCTTTAGATGAATGTAACTTGATTTAAATATAGAGTCAATGTGGGGAACAAAGGATAGGTGTGAGTCAAGGATTACACCTAGGCAGCGAGCTTGTGGGGTGGGATTTATGGTCATGTTATCAACAGAGATACAAATGTCAGGTATGCTCTTGTTGGTAGGTGGGAATATTATTAACTCTGTTTTAGAAAGATTAAGTTTGAGTTGGCGAAAGGACATCCAAGATGATATGGCATAAAGACAGTCAGTTACACGGGACAACACAGATGTCGAGAGATCAGGAGAGGATAGATTAAGTTGGGTGTCATCTGCATAGAGATGATACTGAAATCCAAAGGAATTTATTAGATTTCCAAGAGAAGCGTTATAGACAGAGAACAGCAGAGGTACTAGAACTGAGCCTTGCGGTACTCCAACTAATAAGGGAAGTGGAGCAGAGGTGGCCCCAGAGAAATTAACAGTGAAAGAGCGATTAGAAAGGTAGGATGAGAACCAGGATAGAACAGTGTCTTGAAGGCCTAGGGATTGCAGCGTTTGTATGAGAAGGGAGTGGTGAACAGTGTCAAATGCAGCCGAGAGATCCAGGAGAATTAGGAGGGAGTAATGGCGTTTAGTTTTAGCAGTGATCAGATCATTGACAACCTAGTCAACGCAGTCTCTGTGGAGTGTTGAGAACCAAAGCCAGACTGAAGAGGATCCAATAGGTTGTTTGCGGAAAGGAAGCGTGTGAGGCGAGTGTAGGCAAGTCTCTAGAAGCTTGGAGGGGCACAGGAGCTGAGGGATAGGATGGTAATTTGAGAGAGAGTTTGGGCCAGGAATCTTGTTTTTTTTTTAGAATAGAAGTAATTGTTGCGTGCTTGTATAGTAATGGAAAGATACCAGTAGAGAGTGAGAGATTACAGATTTTAGTTAGAGGAGAAATGAGCACAGGAGACAGGGATCTACCAACTTGCGAGGGAATAGGATCAAGAGAACAGGAGGTAGAGTAGGAAGATAAGAGAATAGAAATTTCCTCTTCATTTGTGGGGTCAAAGGGTAGTGGGAAGGAATTGAGCTGATTGCTTGTTGAGGAAGAGGATACCATTTCTAGTCTGATCTTATCAATCTTGTCCTTTTAAGTAGGAAGCAAGATCCTGGGCACTGATAGTAGATGGAGGGTTCGGGGTGGGAGGATTGAGAAGATATTTAAATGTATTGAAAAAGCGTTTGGGGTTAGAAGCCTGAGCATAGATAAGAGATTGGAAGTATGTTTGTTTTGCAGTGTCCAGAGCATTTTGATAGGAGCGGTAGACAGAAGTATATGTGAAGAAGTCATTAGAGGTGTGAGATTTACGCCAGTGACGTTCTGCTTTACGGGAAATTAAGATTTTGCGTAGCTGTAGTGTGCCATGGTTGACATCGAAGTCGACGTGTAGTATGTAGTGTCGCTGGAGCCACTTGATCAAGGGCCGTTGCTAAGATTTGGTGAAAATGAGGTACTGCCATCTAAGGGGAGGAGAATGTAGAGATAGGGGAGAGATGGTGTTGGAGAGAGGTGGAAAATTGTTGAAGATTAATAGAATTAATATTTCTGCGGGTATGAGGAGGCTTGGTAGAGTTACAGTAGAGAGGTTAGAGCAGTAGGGCCGATTATGTAGCTGATAAGGTGATGATCCGAAAGGGGGAAGGGTGTGTTAAGAAAATTAGAAACTGAGCATAGTCTAGAGAAAACAAAATCAAGGCAGCCATCCTGATGAGTAGATGATTCAATCCACTGGGAGAGGTCAAGTGAGGAGGTCAGAGAGAGTAGTTTGGAAACAGTTTTGGATGGTGGGTTAGCTAATAGTGGAGTGCGCCAATTTATATAATTACAAATGTACAGATTTTTGTCTTGGCATGTATTTTAGATGGAAATCTATTGATAATATGTAACGATTTGATTTTGTAACTTTTTCTACAGGAAATTCCAATTAGGCATATGCAGTGTTTTCCCTACACTCTATCTTATCTCTGGGCGCTCCGCCTGGAAAAAAAATTCTACCACCCGACACCAGACAGTAACCCTTGCTGCCTGGCACTATGACGTGGTCAAAAGCCGCGCTCCACTAATTTCAGCGCAATTTTCAGTTGCATCATATGAGTGCCGGGTGTCAAGGATCACTGCCTGTCGGTCGGTTCATCACAGTGAATAGTGAGTGCCTGCTACTGGGCGACAGTATATTTTTGCAGAGGGGTGTGTGTTTGAATATGGGAAATGGAGGGTGTGATTATGGCAAACCCAGGGGAGGTAGCGGGTGTCATTATTGGAAACCTAAGGGGCCAGTGGGTGTCAATATTGCATCACAGGGGGTGTCAATCTTCAGTAGAGAGGGGGAAGGCACCTATATAAAAGAGAGTGTACGATTGTCAGCAGTTCACTTGCTGGTAAACCTTTAAAGACAGTGCTTCTTACTTGGGGGAGGGGTCTTTTGTGTATAGCCAGCATTTCTGCAGTATCTGGTTGCTGTTAAAAGTTAGATCTGTGTTCAGCCAGCTGTTATCCGTATTGAGTAAGAAATTAAATCAGATAACAGCAATCTTAAGTTTCTTTAAGAAAAATTACGAACACAACAGAGCCTGAGATTTTTAACAAGTACATTGCAGGTGAGGCTGGTCCATCTGTTGAATCAGTCTCCTTCGTATGAAAAAGTGTTTCTCTAAACATCGCTGTGACAGGATGGACCGTCTATGCCACCCTGTCGTTGCTGGGAACTGTCTGGGCTTACCTTGCCACCGTTCCCTTACGTTATCCCAAATGCGCCTTCTTGCCGCAGTAGGAGGGGCTTACAATGCTGCCACCACTGAGCTCCTTTATGGCGCTCAGAACCACATTCCTTCTAGGTAATTGTCACTGCTAGTGTACTCCTGTGCTGGTACACTTGGGCTGGTATCTCCGGACCTCTTACTATGGATCAAGGTTGCTGTGGATGGATCCCCCTGGCCTATCACACTGACCAGAGCTGCAGGGTAGCGGCAGAGTGGTGGTACTGGAGAGCTGGGTCCAACCTCAGAAACAGCCGGGAATGGATTCGATTTAGGATCTAATCTGCAGGTCACAGGATAACAGCAATATTCAAGAAGTTGTCAAGCAGGGTTTTTGAGCAAAGAGTGATGTTTTATTTTGCTCAGGTGCGCTAACAAGGTATCAGTGGTCAGGTCAGATGAAACATCAGAATGACACATTTCAGTGTACAGGACAGTGCTTTTTATACAGGTTTGGACACAGGCTATTTTTAGAATCAGGATGTAACCTGTTTACCAAAACATAGATTTACATGTATTGCAATATTTACACTTACCTGTGATATCTTAAAAATTCAGTGATGTCCTGCATCTTGTTTTTAGACACAGGAAATTGAGTAGCAAGGTCTTAATTAACCCTTTCTGTCTTCAAAAGGCCTCAGACATCAAAAGGGCTGATTAACTTATGGCCCTTTCTTCAGACAGTTCAGAATACACATTCATACAAAACGTCACAAACCCCAAACAAGCCATTTCCACCCATCACAATACACAAAGGCTTCCATCCACAAAAGCTTTTTGTATCAAATATATATATACCTTAAGAAATAATACATTTCCTCTAGCAAGGCTAAGCAAGAAACAAATTTCTTTCCCTGGTCTCAGAAATTAAATATTTCCCTTACCAAAATATATACAATATTACAAATAAGTGCATGTACAATTATATAAATAAGCGCCCTGCGCTATTTCCTTTAAATAAATTTATACCATAACTTATTTATACGTGATCCAGTGACACTTGAATATCGAGAGTAAATAGTTACTGGATTAAAAGTGGTTGTTGGTAAAAGATATATATAATATAGAAAGAGATCGGCCACAAACAAACAAGGAAGTGACTTGGGTAACTATTCTCTGCAAAAGAAAATAAAGTTTAATAGACCATGAGCAAAGTAAATTACACACGTGTTCAGATATACTTCAAAAACGTGTTTTTGAAGAAACTGGGTTAGGGGAAATTGAACGATCAATTTTGAGTAACTTGCAGAGATGTTTTTGTGGGAGCTTTAAGAACTATGTATGGGTTGGCAAACAACGAATTATCACATACTACATTATATGGAAGTTTCCTTGAGCACTGCAAGAGGTTCTACATACTTAAAGCATCTTGATATGGGAAAGAATGCAAATTACACTTCGGAAAGAATAATTGAAGAATTCTTTGACCTCTTAGCTTCACAAATAAGATGTGAATTGCTTAAACATTTGCGTTCAGCAGATTAGTGTTTTGTGTGATGAAATGACAGACATCTCCGTTTTGAAGCAGATTATTATATACATTAAATACGTTTTGTCAACTTAAAAATGATCGTTTTAGATCACCATGTAGTATAAAAAATCGCCAATATAGAAAAAAAATCTAATTTGGTGGCTCTGATGGAGCAGCTGTCATGATTGAGTCCCAGCCAGCCAGGGTGCCATAAATAGTGTGTGCATGTTGGCACTTGGTGAACCACAAGTGCCAACATGCAGTGACACTCAGGGCTGGCTAGGACCTGTAGTTCCACAAAAGAAAATGTTTGCAAAATCACAACACCCTCATTAAAACCACATCCATTTAATAAAAATAACCCACAATAAAGACAGTAAACATCCTCATTGATACCACATTTTTATTAAAAATAATAAATACCCTATACTTGCCACTGATGTTTTCATCTGTCGTCGGCAGCTTTTAATCCAAAAATGGCTGTGAAACAAGTTCCCAATAATTTTGTATCCAGAGTCCGGCTTGAAATGTCCAAAAAGTATTTGTCAATCCAAAGTCCCTGCTTGTAATGCCTTCTGTTCTTCTTGGGCACAAAGCCCCCCTTGTTGATTGCAGTCTTCACCCAGGAGGTCCCCATATTTGTAACATCCACGAGTCTTCTTGCTTGATTGAAGGAAAGGAAAAAAAGCAGGAGCGCCGCAAACAGCTTCTACTATGTACTTTGTAGAAGCTCCGATACGCAATGAGCTTTGTTCATTGCGCTAGGTCTATTTATAGTATTAGGGAATTTTCCCACGACTGTGGGAAAATCAACTAATACTATTGTCACGGGCACTAGGAGTCTTTACCCAGGGATCACCAGGTGGTAGGCTTACCAGAGCAATGTAGGTGGTAATAGGGTACTCTGGTAGCAGGGTGATCACGGAACAGTAAATAGCAGATGATGAGATGCTCAGGAAAGTCTATGACTAGCAACACTGGTAATATGGAGGTAATAGTACACGAGGAACTGTATGGACAAGGACACGTGAAGGTAGTCAGTGGTCTGCGATAGCAAGTTGTACCACTGCTATAGTGAGGAGGAATGTCCAACAGAAACGAGGAAGTGATGAGAGTCAGCGGTCTGCGGATAGCAAGTTGTACCGCTGTCTGGGTGAAGGAATGGAATCCAAGTGGAGGTATCCGGGGAGTCAGTGGTCTGCGATAGCAAGTTGTACCACTGCTATGTGAGAGGATACTGGAACAGGTGATACTGGAAACAGGAATCAGTGGTCTGCTACCAGCAAGTTGTACCACTGAATATATATGTGAGGAGGTGCACGGGGAGAGACTGCAACACAGGGTAAACACGGCACCTTAACACGATCCACAGTAATATGCACAATATAGATATGTATATATGAATGACTGAACAGCACTGCAAATATGGAAAGTCTCTTGAAGTAATCCGGCAAAAGATAGTACAGTCAATGATGGTAATAGTCTCAGCGGATAGTAAACTCCAGAGGAGAACAAACTCAGTCCAGCAAGGTATGCAATACACCAGCACAGTCAATGAAAGTATGCATACCGTGGTTCAGAAGCAGGCAGTCAAACAGGAGTGCAGCGATACCTGAGCGGCAGGAGGCCGGCAGGATGAGAAGTCCCTGAATAGATGAAGCAGAGGTCTAGTAGGTGCAGCGCACAGGTAAGTAAACCAACAGGGACACGAATCCACAGGAATCGGTAGAACGCGGACTGGACTCTTGGAGGACCCAGGAGAATGGTGATGATCTAGCAGCAGGATAGCGGATGAGACAGGAATCCAATGCTGACAGGCGGGTAGAGACCAGCGGAACACAGGAAGGCGTGGAGAGCGGATCAGCAGTAGATGGACGATTAGCGCTGGCAGCAGCAGCAGGACTCTGCGGATCCCCGGAGGTAACCAGTAGCAACCAGCAGGTGCAAATAGCAATGGAACACGGGTGAGCAGAGTAGACAAGGAGCTGTTGATCACGGAGAGTAGTGGATGGCAATAATAGCAGCAGTCTCGAGGAAACACGGGAGAGATGAGATGAAGGCTGCAGTGCACAGGGGCAGCGGATAGGAATCAGCTAACAGTCACAATGATGAAACACAGCCGAGTTGCAAGCTGGAGTCTGTAGTGCACGGAGGCAGCGGAATAGGAATCAGCTAACAGTCACGATGTTGGAACACAGACGAGTTGCAAGCTGGAGGCTGTAGTGCACGGAGGCAGCGGATAGGAATCAGCTCACAGTCTTGATGATGAACAGGTGAGTAGATGTGGAGAGTGGCTGAAGTGCACGGAGGCAGCGGATAGGAATCAGCTCACAGTCTTGATGATGAACAGGTGAGTAGATGTGGAGAGTGGCTGAAGTGCACGGAGGCAGCGGATAGGAATCAGCAAACAGTCACAAAGATATGAGATAGAGTTGAAGTGGCTTAGAAGACTGTAGTGCACGGAGGCAGCGGATAGGAATCAGCAAACAGTCACGATGATACAATTGATGGTAGAAGTGGTATGGGAACCACAGTAGTAGAAGTGGTTTGGAAACCACAGAGGTAGAAGTGGTTTGGAAACCACAGGAATCAGCAGCGCTGAACAAACGAGGAAACACCTTCAGAGACTCATGGGGAATGAGACTCCAAGATCAGGCAACGTGGTGTTGACCACAGGTGCTTAATATAGGGAGTGTTGCCTGATCTGCCAATTAAGTTAAAGGGACATACACTGAAGGGTAGGAAAGGGCTGCGCATGCGCAGACCCTCAGGATGGAGGACGGCCACGGTTCCTAAATGTCCGGGAAGAGGCACTCACGGTCCGGTGAGTGACAACTATAGACCTACTGCAATGAACTAAGTTCATTGCGTATCAGAGCTTCTACACTGTAGACTACTGATAACCAGCAGTAGTCTGGCAGCACTAGGGTTAATAGTAGAGATGAGCGGGCTCGGATATCTGAAATCCGAGCCCACCCGAACGTTGCCGATCCGAGACAGATCCGGGTATTTCCCGCCAATTGCAAAACTGAAACCGAGGCTCTGAGTCATAATCCCGCTGTCGGATGTCGCGATACTCGGATCCTATAAATTCCCCGCTAGTCGCCGCCATCTTCACTCGGGCATTGATCAGGGTAGAGGGAGGTTGTGTTAGGTGGTCCTCTGTCCTGCTATATCTCGTGCTGTGCTGTGCTGTTCAGTTCTGTGCTGTGCTGTGTTCTGCTAATGTTTTTTATTTAAAACTTGCAACATAACATTACATATGAAACAAAACCAATAAACTTTACTAAAGGTGGCACCAACCTATATTAAAAAAGACCAACTGAAAACAAAGGCTGATTTGCCTAACTTAACCGAAAGTCTAGAAGGGCTATTTGCCCAATTCATAAGTCCAGTAAATACAAAGGGATAAAATCACATAAAACAAGAAGGTGCCACCATACAAACAACAAACCCAACTCATATACATCACCGTATCCCACTAAGAAGCAAGTTGTAGGTGCATGTAAGCCATACTTGAAAAAATTTTCCACCACACAAAATCTAATGGGGTGAAAGGACAGCAAGAGAAGCCACTTAGAAAGGAGAGGCACCAGACTTTGACCCCCTAAGGAGGTCTCAGACTCCGCCACAGCCTGAGCCAGTTAGCATTGGACATCCGGCGACCCTCCATGCCCCTCAATTTCCACACCTCGTGGAGAATATCTTCCACCACTACCTCACAGGGAAGGACTTTCTGCCGGATGGTGACCTGACACCGTGCGTTCCATGTGAAATACCTGACCACTAAACTGACTAAAAAAAGTGTACAGAAATCAAAAGCCCTCCACCTTGCCTTGAATGCCCCGTAGACCCATTCAGGGTAACGAAGCCCCGAAAGGCAGGGGATCCCCAGCGACCTGGAGACTCTTTTATAAACCTTTACATTAAAGGGACACTCGAGCAAGAAATGGTCCATAGTCTCCTCCACCCCTAGACACTCCTCCCGTGGGCAGCCACGATCATCAGCATTTCTGTGCTTGAGGTTCCCTCTTACATAAAGTCTCCCGTGAAAGGAGAGCCAGGCAATGTCCTGAAGCTTCAACGGGATTCTCTCTGAATTAATCAAGGAAAGCCCCACCGAACTCACATCACCTGGGCAGTCTCTCAGTGACAGCGGAACCCAAAAGTGGGAGTGCAGGACTCTCTTCTCCAACTCCCTTCTAGAAGAGCTCCCAACTTCCACCGCCCCTAAGCCCCAACGCCTTGTCACCTTCAATCCCAAGGAAACGTAGGTCGGGAGATACCCATGCCGGACCCGGAAACTCTTAACGGTGCCTCCCCCATACCATGCACTGAGGAAGGGATCCACCCATACCCTGAAGCCTCCCACCCACTTAGAAGGGGTCTCAACTAGGAGACTACTAAGGTGCAACTTCAGAAAGGTTGACATAAAGAACAGCACAGGGTTAATCATACCCAGGCCCCCATCCTTCCTCAGTCGGTAGGTCACAGCCCGCTTGTCCAGATTCAGCCTATTCCCCCAGAGTAACTGGAAGAAAACTGCATAAACCCTAGACCATAAAGACTCCGGCAAAAGGCACACATAGCTGATGTACAGGAATACCGGGATCAGGAAGGTCTTGATCAGGTCCACCCTTTCCCGGAGAGAGTGTTTCCACCTCTTCCAGCTCACTACCTTCCGGGAAGCTTCCTCCAGCCTTAACTCCCAATTTTGCTTGGCATAATCACCAGGGCCGAAATGAATCCCTAAAATTTTGATCTTCTCACTCGCCCGGGGAAGACTGTCTGGAAGGTTGAATTCACAACCCTCCTCCCCCATCCAGAAAACTTTACTCTTTTCCTGGTTTACTAATGAGCCACTGGCCTCAGAATACCCACAGGCCAGAGTCGTTACCTCCTCAGCTTCCGCGGAACTCGACAAGACAACAGTAACATCATCAGCGTAGGCCACTACCTTCAAGGGGCACTCCGGACCCAACAGCACACCTCCCAACGAGCTACCACCAACCCTTCTGACGAAGGGATCTATGGCAAACACATACAGGAGGGGGCTCAGGGGACAACCTTGTCTTACTCCAGAGCTGACCTCAAAGGACTGACCCACCCAACCATTCACAAGAGGGAAGCTCTCGGCTTGTCTATAAATGGTACGGAGCCAATTCACCACCCGCACTGGAAGACCATACCACAGAAGTAGAGCCCAAAGGTACTCATGATTTACCCTATCAAAAGCCTTCGACTGATCTAAGGCTAAAAGGTACTTCCCCCACTTCTCCGCACGGCACCGCTCAAAGGCCTCCCGCACCGTCAGGATAGCACTGAAAGTGCTTCGGCCCTTCACAGTGCAGTGCTGAGAAGGAGAGAGCAACTGGCCGGAAACCTGCATCACTCTATTAAAAAGCACCTTCGCCAGAATCTTCCTGTCAGTATTGAGAAGAGCGATGGGGCGCCAGTTCTCAATACATGACTGATCTTTCCCCTTGGACAGTAAGATAAGGGCAGAGACCCTCATGGAGGGAGGCAATAAACCTCTGCCCAGGCTCTCATTAAAAACCTCCATGAGACGCGGAGCCAGGATGTCCCCAAAGATTTTAAAGAACTCAGATGTAAGACCATCTGGGCCTGGGGCTTTCTTGACAGATAAACCATCTATCGCCATCCTGACCTCGTCCACCGTTATCTCATCGCCCAAGAACTCAAGCAGGCCGCTAAAATCACCAAGGTCAGGAGTTTCCCTCAAAAACTGGTCCATCCTCTCTTTGTCAAGTGACTTCTCCGATAAGAGATCGGAATAGAAATGTCACGGGCACTAGGAGTCTTTACCCAGGGATCACCAGGTGATAGGCTTACCAGAGCAGTATAGGTGGTAATATGGTACTCTGGTAGCAGGGTGATCACGGAACAGGAAATAGCAGCTGATGAGATGCTCAGGAAAGTCTATGACTAGCAGCACTGGCAATATGGAAGTGGTAATACATGAGGAACTGTATGGACAAAGGACACGTGAAAGTAGTCAGTGGTCTGCGGTAGCAAGTTGTACCACTGCTATAGTGAGGAGGAATGTCCAACAGAAACGAGGGAGTGATGAGAGTCAGCGGTCTGCGGGTAGCAAGTTGTACCGCTGTCTGAGTGAAGGAATGGAATCCAAGTGGAGGTATCCGGGTAGTCAGTGGTCTGCGATAGCAAGTTGTACCACTGCTATGTGAGAGGATAATGGAACAGGTGATACTGGAAACAGGGATCAGTGGTCTGCCTTCAGCAAGTTGTACCACTGAATATATATGTGAGGAGGTGCACGGGGAGAAACTGCAACACAAGATATACACGGGCACCTTGACTTTGAACCACAGTAATATGCACAATATTAATGTATAGATAACTGAGCAATACTGCCAATAGAGAAAAGTCTCTTGAAGTAGTCCAGCATAAGTTAACACAGTCAATGATGGCAATAGACTCAGCGGATAGCACACTCCAGAGGAGAACCAACACAGTCCAGCAAGGTATGCAATACACAGCACAGTCAATGAGAAGCAGGCATACCGTGGTTCAGGAGAAGGCAGTCAGACAGGAGTGCAGAGATACCTGAACGGCAGGAGGCCGGCAGGATGCGAAGTCCCTGGATGGGTGAAGCGGTGGTCTAGTAGGTGCAGCGCACAGGTAGGTAGACCAGCAGGGAAACACAGGAAAGCGTGGAGAGCGGATCAGCAGTAGATGAATAAGTCGCGCTGAGGAGTAGTAACAGCGGGTCTCTGCGGGAACACGGAGGTAGCCAATAGCAACCAGCAGGTGCAGTAACGATGGGACACAGGAGAGCAGAGTTGAACTGGAACTGTTGATCACGGAGAATAGCGGGTAGCACCATAGGCAGTAGACTCAGGGAAACACGGGAGAGTTGACAAGAACTGAAGACTGAAGCGCCCAGAGGCAGCGGATAGGAATCAGCCAAACAGTCACAATGAAACACAAACGGGTTGCAGGTTGAAGACTGTAGTGCACGGAGGCAGCGGATAGGAATCAGCAGCAGTCACGATGATGAAACACAGACGAGTTGCAGGTTGAAGACTGTAGTGCACAGAGGCAGCGGATAAGAATCAGCAGCAGTCACGATGATGAAACACAGACGAGTTGCAGGATGAAGACTGTAGTGCACGGAGGCAGCGGATAGGAATCAGCTGGCAGTCACAATCAGGAACAGGTGAATGGAAGTGAATAGGAGACTGAAGTGCACGGAGGCAGCGGATAGGAATCCGCTAACAGTCCCAATAATACATAGTAGAGTTGAAGTGGTTAGAAGACTGTAGTGCACGGAGGCAGCGGATAGGAATCAGCTCACAGTCACGATGATATAGTTGATGGTAGAAGTGGTATGGGAACCACAGGAGTAGAAGTGGTTTGGAAACCACAGAGGTAGAAGTGGTTTGGAAACCACAGGAATCAGCAGGGCTGAATAACGAGGAAACACAGGAACACCTTCAGAGACTCATAGGGAATGAGACTCCAAGATCAGGCAACGTGGTGTTGACCACAGGTGCTTAATATAGGGAGGTTGCCTGATCTGCCAATTAAGTTAAAGGAACATACACTGAAGGTTTGGAAAGGGCTGCGCATGCGCAGACCCTCAGGATGGAGGACGGCCACGGTTCCTAAATGTCCGAGAAGAGGCACTCACGGTCCGGTGAGTGACAGTACCCCCCCTTTTAAAGGTGGGCACAGAACGCCTGGAACCGGGCTTGTCCGGATTTTTGGAATAAAACTTCTTCAGAAGAGCAGGAGCATTAAGATCTTCAGCTTTGATCCATGAACGTTCTTCAGGACCAAAGCCCTTCCAATGAACGAGGAAACGGAGGATTCCTCGCGAAATTTTTGCATCCAATACCTCAGTAATCTCGAAATCCTCCTCCTGATGAACTTGAACTGGCTGCGGTGCTGAGGGAGGAGTCGAGAAGCGGTTGATAATGAGAGGTTTGAGTAAGGACACATGGAAGGCATTGGAAATCCGAAGATTCTTAGGAAGAAGAAGTTTAACGCATACTGGATTGATAACTTGAATGATCCTATATGGACCAATAAAACGAGGAGCGAATTTCATAGATGGAACCTTCAAACGAATATTTTTGGTAGATAACCAAACCCGATCTCCAATTTTTAGTGGTGGAATAGCCCGCCTCTTCTTATCTGCGAAAGACTTATATTTGTTAGATGTCTTCTTTAAACAGGTCTTGACCTGAGACCAGATATTTTTGAAGGTCTGACAAGTAGTCTCCACAGCAGGAACTTGGGTGGGTGGGAGGGCAGGAAATTCCGGAAAAGACGGATGGTGACCGTAGACCACAAAGAATGGAGTTTTGGATGATGACTCATGGTACATGTTGTTATGGGCGAATTCAGCCCAAGGGAGCAATTCTACCCAGTTGTCTTGGTTGGCTGAAGAAAACATCCTAATAAAAGTCTCAAGATCTTGATTGACTCGTTCCGTTTGTCCGTTAGATTGCGGATGGTAAGACGATGAGAGAGCTAATCGTATGCCCAAAGTTTTACAAAGGGCCCGCCAGAATCTGGAAACGAATTGTACTCCTCTATCTGACACAATCTCAGACGGACATCCATGGATGCGGAAGATTTCTTTAATGAAGTGTTCAGCCAAAGTAGACGAAGAAGGTAAACCGGACAGAGGGACGAAATGAGCCATCTTCGAAAATCTGTCTACCACTACCCAAATAGTATTGTGATTCTTACTTGGTGGCAAATCAGTAACGAAATCCATACTAATATGGGTCCAAGGCTTGGACGGAATGGGTAGTGGTCGCAGCAACCCTGCTGGAGTTCTGCGGGAGGATTTGAACTGAGAACATAAATCACAGGAAGCAATAAACTCTTTGACGTCTCTCCTCATTGAAGGCCACCAGTAACTTCGAGAGAGCATCTCAAAGGTCTTATGTTCACCGGCGTGTCCAGAAAAACGAGAGGCATGGTACCACGAAAGGATTTTCCTCCTCAGGGTAGGAGGCACGAGGGTCTTCCCAAATGGTAGCATTTTGGTGGATGAAGCAGCCAGAGAAATACATTTGGGGTCTAGAATAGCATGGTTGGGAACCTCTTCTACATCAGAGGACGTCACAAAAGCTCGAGATAGAGCGTCAGCTTTCTTGTTCTTAGCGGCTGGTTTGAAGGTTATAATTAATTCAAAACGGGAAAAGAAAAGAGACCATCTTGCTTGACGAGGGTTCAAGCATTGAGCAGATTGCAAATATGACAAGTTCTTATGATCTGTGAAGATCGTCACCGGATGACGAGCTCCTTCCAACAAGTATCTCCATTCCTCTAATGCAGCTTTGATGGCCAGCAACTCCTTGTCCCCGATAGTGTAATTTCTCTCGGCGGGCAGAAGACCCCGAGAGTAGAAGGCACAAGGATGTAATTTTTGTTGCTCCGAGCGTTGGGAGAGAATGGCTCCTAAGCCCACATTAGAGGCATCTACTTCTAGGAAGAAGGGAAGTGTCACATCAGGCTGTCGAAGAATGGGAGCAGACGAGAAGGACTCTTTGAGAATTTGGAAGGCTTGGAGAGCCTCAGATGACCATTGCTTAGTATTAGCCCCTTTACGAGTCAGGGCCACAATAGGAGATGCAATGGACGAGAAGTCTTGAATGAAGCGTCTATAGTAATTGGCAAAACCTAAAAAACGCTGGATGGCACGAAGAGTAGTTGGCTGAGGCCAATGTAGTACAGCATTTACTTTGTCTGGATCCATCTTCAGGCCAACTCCGGAAACTATATACCCCAAGAATGGAATCTGGGGTAATTCGAATGAACATTTTTCCAATTTACAGAACAATGAGTTTTTCCGCAGTCTGGAGAGGACCTCTGCCACATGTTGGTGATGAGAAGGCAGGTCCTGTGAGAAGATCAATATGTCGTCCAGGTAGACAACGACACATACATATAATAAGTCCCGAAAGATCTCATTGATGAAACCTTGGAAAACAGCGGGGGCATTACACAGCCCGAAGGGCATTACTAAATATTCGTAATGCCCATCTCTGGTGTTAAACGCGGTCTTCCATTCATCACCGGAACGGATTCTAATTAAATTGTAGGCACCACGAAGATCCAACTTAGTAAATATCCGAGCTCCCTTGATGCGATCAAATAGCTCAGTGATCAGCGGAATGGGATACCGATTCTTGATAGTAATGGCGTTGAGTCCACGAAAATCTATACAAGGGCGTAATGATCCATCCTTCTTTTTGACGAAGAAGAACCCAGCTCCAGCGGGAGAGGTGGAAGGTCGAATGAAGCCACGCTGGAGATTCTCCTGTATGTACTCAGATGTGGCTTGAGTTTCAGGCAACGAGAGAGGATAGACCCGGCCCCTGGGAGGAGTCTTGCCAGGTAGAAGGTCGATCGGACAATCCCAAGAACGATGAGGAGGAAGACGTTCAGACTGAGCTTTATCAAACACATCGGCAAATAAAGCATACTGAGGAGGGAGTCCCGGGGAGGAAGATGTGATGGAAGATTGCTGTACTTTAAGAGGAGTCACTTGAGAAAGACAACGATGGTGACATTCAGACCCCCAAGACGTAACTTGAGGAGTGCGCCAGTCAATCTGGGGAGAGTGACACTGAAGCCATGGAAGGCCTAAGACAATCGGACTTGTCGTAACTGGAAGAATTAAAAACGAAATTTCTTCATGGTGTAGTACACCAATCTGAAGGGTTACTGGAGACGTACTCTGGGTGATGAGACCATTGATGAGACGTGATCCATCTATAGCCGTCACAGTAATGGGTGTTTTTAAAGTGATCACTGGTAGGGACCATTGATTCACTAGTGATTTAGAAATGAAATTTCCTGCTGCTCCGGAATCAATCAATGCCTGTGACTCAAAGGATTTGGTAGCAAGGGAGATAGTCACATCAAAGGCGCAGACTTTAGATTTCATAGACAATGGAGAGGACTCCAGGGACCCTAACTTCACCTCTCCAGAACTAGTTAGGGCCTGGCATTTCCCGATCTCTTAGGGCAAGAGCTGAGCGTATGCGTGGAATCAGCACAATAGATACAGAGTCTATTCTTTACTCTTCGTTTCCTCTCCTCTGAAGATAATTTGGAACGTCCTATCTCCATGGGAATCACAGAGGATGGAGCTGGACGAAATTGAGGATTTGAACGAAGAGGTGCTTTAACAGCCGTTGTTTTCTCAGACTCTCTTTCACGAAATCTCATATCTACACGGTGGCAAAGAGAGATCAAATCTTCTAGTGACGAAGGAAGCTCTTGGGTAGTCAGTGCATCTTTAATTTTATCGGAGAGCCCCTGCCAGAAGGCGGCAACTAATGCTTCAGTATTCCACTGAAGTTCAGAGGCTAAGATCCTAAATTGAATGACATACTGTCCTACTGTATTGGAGCCTTGTCGTAAACGAAGAATGCTGGAAGCAGCGGAGGTCACACGACCTGGTTCATCGAACACACTTCGGAACGTGGAAATGAATTTGGCACTATCTTGTAGAATTGGATCGTTTCTTTCCCACAGAGGGGAGGCCCAAGCCAGGGCTTGTCCGGAAAACAATGAGATAAGATAGGCCACTCTGGAACGATGGGTAGAAAAATTTTGAGGTTGGAGTTCAAAATGGACTGAACATTGGTTAAGGAAACCTCTACAAGTTTTGGGGTCCCCGTCATATTTTGACGGAGTAGGCAGGTGAAGCGTAGGAGCTGTAGACACCTGGGATGGCACTGGGGAAACGGAGGAAAGCACAGGAGCTTCAATATTAGCTGTAACAGTCTGTCCAGATGTTCCTTGGGAGGTTAACGATTGGTAACATTGAAGTAACAGCTGTTGGCGAGCATCCTGTTGCTCCACACGGCTGACCAGATGCTGCAGCATCTCTTTAGCGGTAGGTTCCGTATCTGGGTCTGTCATGGCCTGATCTTACTGTCACGGGCACTAGGAGTCTTTACCCAGGGATCACCAGGTGATAGGCTTACCAGAGCAGTATAGGTGGTAATATGGTACTCTGGTAGCAGGGTGATCACGGAACAGGAAATAGCAGCTGATGAGATGCTCAGGAAAGTCTATGACTAGCAGCACTGGCAATATGGAAGTGGTAATACACGAGGAACTGTATGGACAAAGGACACGTGAAAGTAGTCAGTGGTCTGCGGTAGCAAGTTGTACCACTGCTATAGTGAGGAGGAATGTCCAACAGAAACGAGGGAGTGATGAGAGTCAGCGGTCTGCGGGTAGCAAGTTGTACCGCTGTCTGAGTGAAGGAATGGAATCCAAGTGGAGGTATCCGGGTAGTCAGTGGTCTGCGATAGCAAGTTGTACCACTGCTATGTGAGAGGATAATGGAACAGGTGATACTGGAAACAGGGATCAGTGGTCTGCCTTCAGCAAGTTGTACCACTGAATATATATGTGAGGAGGTGCACGGGGAGAAACTGCAACACAAGATATACACGGGCACCTTGACTTTGAACCACAGTAATATGCACAATATTAATGTATAGATAACTGAGCAATACTGCCAATAGAGAAAAGTCTCTTGAAGTAGTCCAGCATAAGTTAACACAGTCAATGATGGCAATAGACTCAGCGGATAGCACACTCCAGAGGAGAACCAACACAGTCCAGCAAGGTATGCAATACACAGCACAGTCAATGAGAAGCAGGCATACCGTGGTTCAGGAGAAGGCAGTCAGACAGGAGTGCAGAGATACCTGAACGGCAGGAGGCCGGCAGGATGCGAAGTCCCTGGATGGGTGAAGCGGTGGTCTAGTAGGTGCAGCGCACAGGTAGGTAGACCAGCAGGGAAACACAGGAAAGCGTGGAGAGCGGATCAGCAGTAGATGAATAAGTCGCGCTGAGGAGTAGTAACAGCGGGTCTCTGCGGGAACACGGAGGTAGCCAATAGCAACCAGCAGGTGCAGTAACGATGGGACACAGGAGAGCAGAGTTGAACTGGAACTGTTGATCACGGAGAATAGCGGGTAGCACCATAGGCAGTAGACTCAGGGAAACACGGGAGAGTTGACAAGAACTGAAGACTGAAGCGCCCAGAGGCAGCGGATAGGAATCAGCCAAACAGTCACAATGAAACACAAACGGGTTGCAGGTTGAAGACTGTAGTGCACGGAGGCAGCGGATAGGAATCAGCAGCAGTCACGATGATGAAACACAGACGAGTTGCAGGTTGAAGACTGTAGTGCACAGAGGCAGCGGATAAGAATCAGCAGCAGTCACGATGATGAAACACAGACGAGTTGCAGGATGAAGACTGTAGTGCACGGAGGCAGCGGATAGGAATCAGCTGGCAGTCACAATCAGGAACAGGTGAATGGAAGTGAATAGGAGACTGAAGTGCACGGAGGCAGCGGATAGGAATCCGCTAACAGTCCCAATAATACATAGTAGAGTTGAAGTGGTTAGAAGACTGTAGTGCACGGAGGCAGCGGATAGGAATCAGCTCACAGTCACGATGATATAGTTGATGGTAGAAGTGGTATGGGAACCACAGGAGTAGAAGTGGTTTGGAAACCACAGAGGTAGAAGTGGTTTGGAAACCACAGGAATCAGCAGGGCTGAATAACGAGGAAACACAGGAACACCTTCAGAGACTCATAGGGAATGAGACTCCAAGATCAGGCAACGTGGTGTTGACCACAGGTGCTTAATATAGGGAGGTTGCCTGATCTGCCAATTAAGTTAAAGGAACATACACTGAAGGTTTGGAAAGGGCTGCGCATGCGCAGACCCTCAGGATGGAGGACGGCCACGGTTCCTAAATGTCCGAGAAGAGGCACTCACGGTCCGGTGAGTGACAAGAAAGACCGCACAACACCAAGAATGCCCTCCTTCTCCTCCCTAAGGACACCCTCAGCATCGCGCAAGCCCCTCACCTCCTTAGCATCTACCGAGTTCCTACAGCTCTGGAAAGGATCGGGCGAATGGTACCTCCCATAATCCCTCTCCAGAACCAAGGATGCATACCGGTCATACTGTATCTCTCTCATCTGAGCCTTCACCCGGGGGATCTCCCCACTATCCCCCTGGCCAGAGATCAAGAACCCAAGTTTTTTCCTCAGTGCTATGTAGGTGCTCTCTTTTAACAAGTTATTTCTGGCTACAAGGCCCCGAAAAAAGCTCCGGGTCCTTTTCTTCAGCATCTCCCACCATTCAGACCTACTCCAACCTGCCTCCAAAAGTGATTCCTGGGATTCAAAGAAGTCCCTAAAAGACTGTCTTATCAACTCCTCCTCTAGGAGCTTAGAGTTCAGGCGCCAAAGACCCCTACCCTTCCGAAGAGTCTCCGAAGCATTCAAGGACATAGATAGGTAAACGTGGTCGGAGAACTCTACCGGCCTCAGCTCTGGAGCCAAGGTTTTCGAGCTCTCCTTAACAAAAAACCTATCTATCCTAGACCTACAACTACCTCTATAAAAAGTGAAACCCGTGTGGTCTGGAAAATGACGAATGTGTGCATCCACCAGACCAGCCTGCCTGACCATACTTACTAAAAAAAGGGAATCATAGCCCAGAGAAGTCCTTGAACCTCCCCTGTCTTTTGTCCTAGTGACGGTGTTAAAATCACCACCAAAGACTATCTGCCGGGCTGTAAAAAGGTATGGCTTTATGGCGCTGAAGAGGCATTTCCGACCCCACTTTGTTTGGGGTCCATAAATATTAATCAGCCTTAAGTCATGCCCCCTCAGTTTGACATCTATCACCATGCACCTACCTACCTCAAGCTCAATGACTCGCTGGATGGTTATCATGCCGGTAAAAAGCACCGCCACCCCACCGTACGGCTCGGCCGCAAGAGACCAGTAGGAGGGCCCACGCCTCCACTCTCTTTTGGCTTTATGTAGGTCGGCTAGTTGACCTAATCTGGTCTCCTGCAAAAATAAAAAATCAGCCTCAACCGTGCTGAAAAAATCAAAGGCCAGATAACGAGCTCGTTCGGAAAGAATAGATGCCACGTTAATAGTGGCAAATCTAATGGGCTGGGAAGCCATCCTTCAGTGCTTTAGACAGTAGTAACAACTCACTTCTTTTTTATTTTCCTCCCTGAATCCTCATCAGAGGAGCCAAACCTTTTATAACTAAGGCCTGCCTGCAAAGACTCCTCCCCCCTGAGGACAACTTCTTCCCCCAAGGGAGGGACTCCGCCTGACCCTAGCATCCTACCCGTTGACCCACCAGGATCACCGCCACCCAGGGGCCCTGCTCCCAACAACTTAACCGGATCATGAGGCAAACCAGAGGGTTTGCTATGGGGGACCTCAAGGGGTTTCTGATTAGGAGGTACAGGACACACGGAAGGATCCTGACTCTGAGGAACAAGGACCGGGTCACTCCCTGAAGACCGATCTCTCACCACCGGGGACTCTGGCACCCCACTAGGGGGGCCGGCTTCTATGGGATGGCCAGGGGGGGGATCCTGTATCAAGGGGGGAACTAGGTCTTCTACGGAAGGAGGCCCAGATGGGGTTGTCACCTTATCCTTCAAATAGTGCCTAGCAGTTTTCCTGACACTGGTCTTTCTCATTATTTTTGCTATCTCCCCTAAAGGCAGGTCCCTTGACTTTTGTGATTTCCTATTTTGCCTGGTTACTTGGACTAAAGCACCTTCCCTATTCACCCTAATCTCCCCCTCCTCCATACTTTCTTCCTCGCTTGACAAGAACTGGAACCTGTTTGATAGAACTAACCCTTCCTTCCCCGTACCCTTCTTCTTGCTTTTGCTCTTTTGCCTGGACCATTCATTTGTCTGAACTTTGGCCATCGAAGGTACTGATAACTTAGTTACAAGGGGTGGGGGATTTGGCGGAGGAGCAGGACTTTCCACGGGTTCTGCCGGTTTCTCCACTGGTTCCATATTTTCTACCACCTCGACTGCCCTCATTATTTCTTCATCTGTAACCGCGGCGTTATGAGCCGCATGGGGGCACTTACTGAAGGGGTGGCCTATTGTGCCACATAAATTGCACCTGATTTGGTTGCATGTCCTGGTTTCGTGGCCCATGCCCCCACAATGCCCACACTTTTGTTGGGGACAGTTGGCACTGAGGTGGCGGAAGTCCCCACATCTGTGGCACATCCTCGGCTGGCCCGGGTAGAAACATTGGATCCTATCGCGACCAATGAAAGCCGCGGACGGCAAGTGTACTAGGCCAGCCTCCGTGCATTTTAGATCTACTGTGGTGGACCATCCGCCACCCCAGACGCCATGACTTGGGTCTGGCACTTTGACCAGAGGCGAAACCATCTTTGCAAATCTCCCCACCCAAAACCCAAGGTCCGCTGCTGGTATAGACTTGTTTCTTACCAATATAGTAATTTTAACTTGCTCCTGGCGAGTTATGGCGATAGCCTTATAATTAACCCATGGATCTCTCGACCTGCACCCACCCCACCTGCTCCAGAAAGTCTGCAGGCCCTGATATGACACGAAGCTTACATCATACTCCGCAGTGTTAACAGGGTGAATGCAGGCAAAGAGATCCGCTGGGACAAACTTAAATGACTCTAGGAAAACTTTTTAAAAATCTGGTCTGTTAGGGGGGTCTTTCCCCATATATTTTAGTTGTACAACGTTGCGACGCCTGAAGGGCTGAGCCGCCGTTGGGCCAGGCCCTATATTCTGGGTATTCATACTGGGCCTTAAACCTAAGTTAGATACTGCACCCGCATATGACATCAGCCCTGGGTGAATACTTGGCCCCGGGAGAGGACTCTTAGGACTTGTATTTGGCCCCGGGAGGGAACTTGGATCTACCTGGCCTGACCCCGGGAGAGAACTTGTACTTGGCCCCGGGAGAGGATCTTTTGACCTCATAATCGAGCCCTGGACAACAATATCTTCCTGTACCCTAAGACTGCTACCCCCCCACAAGTTTTGACGCGATGAAGGGCCTGCCTCTTCTGAGGCTGTCATACAGACTTCAGAACTGCTCACTAGTACATTACCACCAACCAACATGTTAGGCATAGTCTTAGACGCACTTTCTATTAAAGCAGCCGCTTTCCTGGCTCTGTCTGTTATGCATAAGGGACCATATGTAGTATCAATGATTTTGGCCTGAGTCGGGCTGAGTTCACTCCTCAAATTACCCCCCCGCTCCTTATGCTCAATCGCAACCACCCTCTCATCTGTACACACCGAGACAGCATTTTTAACTACTCCAACCGTATCAGTAGCATTAGCATTATCGGTAACATTAACATTATCTGCGACATTAGCATTATCAGCAATATTAGCATTGTCAGTAACATTAATAGCTACGTTAGCATTATCAGTAACATCAACATTATCTGCGACATTAGCATTATCAGCAATTTTAGCATTGTCAATAACATTGATAACTACACCAGCATTGTCAATAATATTAGTATTTTCAGTAACGCAAGCATTACCAGTGACATTAGCATTGTCAGTAATATTAGCATTATCAGCTACATTAGCACAATCAATAATATTAGCATTATAAGTAGCATTAGCATTGTCAGCAACGGATGTACTGATCGGGATCGCTGGGTCAGGCCGACAGCGAGACTGCGCCACGGAGGACAGCACAGCTGCTGTGTCACAGGCTACCACCCTGGTACTCCCTGGATCAGACCCCGCCTCAGCTGCTGCCACATTACCGCTAGGTATTGCTTTTATTACATTAATCTTAACATTCTTTGAGTCCGAAGGGATCATGGAGCTTACCGGTCTCTGGGCCGATTTGTCACTTCCGGTATCTTCCGGAAAAGCCGCGGGCAGCTGGGAATACAATACGGTCCCCCCTACAGAAGCCCGCACTGTACACCCACCGGGGACACCTTCGGTTCCTACCTGGCCCTTCACCGACCTTTGCTCACCCTCCAACACACGGATCTCGCTGTAGAGACCGCCATCTTCGGTTACCTCCTGCGACCCGGCCGCCATGTTTGGAGGCAGCGGCGCTGAGTCTTCTAGGAGCGTTGCCTGTTTAATCACTTTTAATTTAACCAGCAATTCTTCCTTTTCTTTCAGGGTTTCGGCTAGCTCTTCAATCTCCGTCGAGTACATCGCTCTGTCGCGGCTAAAAGCGCGATTCCTTTTCTTTCTCTTTTTAGTGATAAGTCTGTCAAGACCGCTGATTTCCAGTTCCAGTGTCTTGATCTGAGCACCAATCTCCATCTCATCTGGCTCACTGTCCTCCGAATCTGGCAGACACACTGTTGCCGGATCCACCGCCATATTAGGCCCGTCCTCCACCTCACCCGATCCCGACTCCTGTTGCATCACAGAGTCAGATGCCTGGATCTCCCGGGCCCCTCCAGACCCCATCCTGGGTCCCGTACGGGAGGATCCTCCCCTAGCCTGTTGTATCAGCACAGGCTGCAGGGTTTCCAGGTCCACACACGGCTGCATGTTCAACCCCGCTGACAGTTTCACCCCGGGCCCCAGTTGCCTCACTGGAGTCAGGGTACACATCTCCACCTCCTGCCCCCCCGTATTAGACTTCATACGGGATAGCTTAGGCCTGGTAAGTTCACTAGGCCCTGGGTGTACGTCCATCTCCTCCATCATGCTTAGGGAAACCACATCCACAGATCCCGGGGAAACCCCTTCAGTTGGAGGGACCAGATCCGTGGCCCAGTTGATATCAGGCCGGCTGGTAGTATTATTCTCCATACATAACTCCATAGGCCCAGAAGCCTGGGGGCTCTCCTCCACTCCCCCCCCGAGGATCCTCCATCAAGGCTGGGCTAGGCACAGAACTTTACCCTGCAGGCTTCTGGAAGTCAGAGCTGAAACAAAACACCTCCTCTCTCTGTCCTGCTGTTTCCAGTGATGCCCCGCCCCGTGCTGTGTTCTGCTCAGTCCAGTGGTGCTGTGTCCTGTGTTCTGTCCTTCTGAGTTCAGTGGTGCTGCTGGGTCCTGTGCTGTGTCCTGTTCAGTCCAGTGGTGCTGTGTCCTGTGCTCTGTCCTTCTAAGGGCATTGTTATTTCCCCATTATTCCCAAATTATAAAAAATTTCAAAAAAAGTTATAAAAAAAATTACAAAAAAAGTAATTATAAAAAAAAAAAAAAAAATATCCCAAAACAATCCTGCAGTATAAGTCCATTGGTACTGCTATATTACAAAGTTCACTGATTCTGCAGTATAAGTCCAGTGGTACTGATATATTACAAAGTTCACTGATTCAGCAGTATAAGTCCAGTGGTACTGATATATTACAAAGTTCACTGATTCAGCAGTATAAGTCCAGTGGTACTGATATATTACAAAGTTCACTGATTCAGCAGTATAAGTCCAGTGGTACTGCTATTACAAAGTTCACTGATTCAGCAGTATAAGTCCAGTGGTACTGATATATTACAAAGTTCATTGATTCAGCAGTATAAGTCCAGTGGTACTAATATATATCAAAGTTCACTGATTCAGCAGTATAAGTCCAGTGGTACTGCTATTACAAAGTTCACTGATTCAGCAGTATAAGTCCAGTGGTACTGATATATTACAAAGTTCACTGATTCAGCAGTATAAGTCCAGTGGTACTGATATATTACAAAGTTCACTGATTCAGCAGTATAAGTCCAGTGGTACTGATATATTACAAAGTTCACTGATTCAACAGTATAAGTCCAGTGGTACTGCTATTACAAAGTTCACTGATTCAGCAGTATAAGTCCAGTGGTACTGATATATTACAAAGTTCACTGATTCAGTAGTATAAGTCCAGTGGTACTGATATATTACAAAGTTCACTGATTCAGCAGTATAAGTCCAGTGGTACTCTCCTGTGCCGCATATAATTTTTAAAGGCATTGCCGAGTGTGTGTGGCTTAGGGGTACGCTCTCTTGTGCTACATATAATGGAAAACAAAAATTTGGAGGATAAAGTAGGGAAATATCAAGACCCACTTCCTCCTAAAGCTGAAGCTGCTGCCACTAGTCATGACATAGACGATGAAATGCCATCAACGTCGTCTGGCAAGCCCGATGCCCAATCTCCTAGTACAGGGCATGTAAAATCCAAAAAGCCCAAGTTCTCAAAAAGTAGCAAAAAGAGAAACTTAAAATCATCTGAGGAGAAACGTAAAGTTGGCAATATGCCATTTACGACAAGTAGTGGCAAGGAACGGCTTAGGCCCTGGCCCGTGTTCATGACAAGTGGTCCAGCTTCACCCAAGGATCTAAGCACTCCTCCTCCCCCCCCTACAAAAAATTTAAGAGAGTTATGCTGTCAGCAACAACAACAAAACAGCAAAGAACTCTGCCTTCTAAACAGATGACATCACAAATCCCCAAGGCGAGTCCAAGGGTGTTGGTGGTTGTGAAGCCTGACCTTCCCATCACTGTACGGGAAGAGGTGACTCCATCCAGCATTTGCAGCACTCCCTCTGCATATGCTGGAAGGATCACCCAAAGTCCAGTTACAGATTTGGCTAATGAAGGTGTGAATGTTGTACACTGGGAGGAGGATATTGATGTAGCTGGCGCTGAGGAGGATGTTGATGATTATGATGCAGACAGATACCAAATTGCCTTTCTCAATTTCTATTTATATTCTAGATTATATAATGGCTGAATGGTTTTCTATTTTACTTCTAGTGGAGAGGGGATCTGATGCAGACAAATACCAAACTGCCTTTGTCCATTTCTTTGTATATTTGAATTTCTAGTTCTACAGTCTATGCAGGCTGCTTTTTTTTATATTCAACTACAAGTGTAGGGCGGGGGGTGGGGGGGTTGGGCATAGATAGCCACCAAAGTAACGTGGTCCATTTAATTTCACTTTCTAGCTCCACAGTCTGTGCAGCCTGCTTTTTTTTATCTTCAAAGTATTTACAAGCCTTGCAATCTAAATTAACTAGAGGTAGTGACATGCTAGAACTCCACCCTCTATATGCTGCAGAGGATGGAAAAGGCCATTCAAGCCTACACAGCCACCTACGACATAAGAAAAGGACTGGGGATGCGCCTGAGTCAAGCGCACTGGAGAATGATTTCCGTGTTGTGCAAGGTTCTGCAGCCATTTGAGCTTGCCACACGAGAAGTCAGTTCCGACACTGCCAGCTTGAGTCAGGTGATTCCCCTGATCAGGCTTTTGCAGAAGCAGCTGGAGAAAGTGAGGGAGGAGCTGGTACACCATTGCGATTCCACCAAGCATGTAGCTCTTGTGGATGAAGCCCTTCGTATGCTTTGCCAGGATCCGAGGGCGGTCAGTCTTTTAAAGTCAGAGGAATACATTCTGCCCACCGTTCTCGAGCCTCGGTTTAAAGCGTATGTTGTATCTCTGTTTCCGGCGGACACAAGTCTACAGCGGTGCAAAGACCTGCTGGTCAGGAGATTGTCCTCTGAAGAGGACCGTGACATGCCACCAGCTCCACCTTCATTTTCATCACTGTGCAGTTCCGAAAAAGAGGAGCTGCCATTTCTATTGCTACCTTCTTTCTTTCTGTATTTCCTGTGTCCTGTGGTCTGTTCTGCTAAGGGCATTGTTATTTCCAAGTTATCCAAAAGTTAAAAAAAAATATATATTTTTATAAAAAAAATTATAAAAAATTAATAAAATAAAAAAAAAAATTAATTGGAAAAAAATATTACAAAATTTTAAAAAATCTAGCTTGTACTGCTATTTAAACGTCTAACTACGATCATTCACTGTTGCTGTACCCAAAAATAATAGGTACTGCTATTAAAGTACAGTCCAGTGATACTTTCCTGTGCCGCAGATAATTTGTAAAAGCTTTGCCGAGTGTGTGTAGTTATGTATCACAGGTTTTAAGAAGAGGCACAACACTGACAACCTGTTAGAGAAACTGAGGGAAATAATCTCTCTGTGGCTCACCCCACTTAGACTCTCCTGGGGATTCGAATAACTGCTATTTCTATTACTACCTTCTTTCTTTCTCTATTTAAAAGAAACTAAACAACTGCCATTTCTAGTACTACCTTCTTTCTTTCTCTATTTAAAAGAAACTAAATAACTGCCATTTCTAGTACTACCTTCTTTCTTTCTCTATTTAAAAGAAACTAAATAACTGCCATTTCTAGTACTACCTTCTTTCTTTCTCTATTTAAAAAAAAAAAAAATAACTGCCATTTCTAGTACTACCTTCTTTCTTTCTATATTTAAAAAAAAAAAAACTCATTTCTATTACTACGTTAATTGTTTGTGCAGTCACAAAAAAGAAGAACTGCGCCCTTAACTGCTATGTTGGTTTTAGACGTCCATCCGGTGTCCGCCATCTGTTCCCTGGAATTCAGACCAGTTGAGGTTTTTTTTTTATTATATTGTGGCCCTGGTATCAAATTGGGTACCGGGGCCACTCCACTATGCAGTCCAGATACTTGTTTGGTGGAATTCAGACCAGTTGAGGTTTTTTTTTATTATATTGTGGGGACCACTCCATCCACTACGCAGTCCAGATACTTTTTTGGTAAAATTCAGACCAGTTGAGGGTTTTTTTATTATATTGTGGCCCCGGTATCAAATTGGGTACCGGGGCCACTCCACTACGCAGTCCAGATACTTGTTTGGTGGAATTCAGACCAGTTGAGGGTTTTTTTTTTATTATATTGTGGGGACCACTCCACTACGCAGTCCAGATACTTGTTTGGTGGAATTCAGACCAGTTGAGGGTTTTTTTATTATATTGTCGGGACCACTCCACTACGCAGTCCAGATACTTGTTTGGTGGAATTCAGACCAGTTGAGGGTTTTTTTATTATATTGTCGGGACCACTCCACTACGCAGTCCAGATACTTGTTTGGTGGAATAGAGACCAGTTGAGGTTTTTATTTATTATATTGTGGCCCCGGTATCAAATTGGGTACCGGGGCCACTCCACTACGCAGTCCAGATACTTGTTTGGTGGAATTCAGACCAGTTGAGGGTTTTTTTCATTATATTGTGGGGACCACTCCGTCCGCTACGCAGTCCAGATACTTGTTTGGTGGAATTCAGACCAGTTGAGGGTTTTTT
The DNA here is from genome assembly GCF_038048845.1 of Mixophyes fleayi. Lineage (NCBI taxonomy): Eukaryota > Metazoa > Chordata > Amphibia > Anura > Limnodynastidae > Mixophyes > Mixophyes fleayi. The sequence continues at coordinate 164,888,944 of NC_134405.1, forward strand.
TTTTATATTGTGGGGACCACTCCACTACGCAGTCCAGATACTTGTTTGGTGGAATTCAGACCAGTTGAGGTTTTTTTTATTATATTTTGGGGACCACTCCACTACGCAGTTCAGATACTTGTTTGGTGGAATTGAGACCAGTTGAGGGTTTTTTTTATTATATTGTGGCCCCGGTATCAAATTGGGTACCGGGGCCACTCTACTACGCAGTCCAGATACTTGTTTGGTGGAATTCAGATCAGTTGAGGTTTTTTTTTTTATTATATTGTGGGGACCACTCCACTACGCAGTCCAGATACTTTTTTGGTGGAATTGAGACCAGTTGAGGGTTTTTTTATTATATTGTGGGGACCACTCCACTACGCAGTCCAGATACTTTTTTGTTGGAATTGAGACCAGTTGAGGGTGATATATTGTGGCCCGGTACCAAATTGTGTACCGGGACCACTGCACTATGCAGTCCAGAAAGCTACCTCAGTGAAATGTTTTGGACTAAACAATATTGTGAGGTGTTCAGAATAGACTGGGAATTAGTGGAAATGATTGCTAATGAATGTTATTGAGGTTAATAATAGCGTAGGAGTGAAAATAAACCCAAAAAACTTGATTTTAACACTTTTTTTATGTTTTTTTCAAAACCTTAAATCCGAACCAAAACCTTTCATCGGGTGTTTTGCAAAACAAATCCGAACCCAAAACCTCAAGCAAATCCGAATCCAAAACACGAGACACCAAAAGTGGCCGGTGCACATCCCTAGTTAATAGTGAATAGAGGGGGGACCCCACGCTTTTAAAAAAAACAAAAAACTCATGTATTTTTAACAGTTTTTACAGTTGCCGGGACCTCCGGCTCTATTTCAGAACAGTGTAACAGTAATGTGTTTATACAACACGCTGTTAGGAAGCAGCCAGTTGTATCTGGCGTGTTTTCAAGCAAACTCTCCTGAGTTTGCTTTATTGCAGCTTCATACATTTGAGATTTGTATAGCTAGAGTGGCAAACAGTTTGATCTCTATTGATTTTGGAAATAGCGATTTTGACAGAAGCAGAACTTTGGTGATTTTACATGAAATTTCAGCTTCATACATCTGCGAGTTTCAACTCTCCTGAGAAAATCACTGGATTTGCAAAATCGGACCTTGATACATTTACCCCTAGGTGTCTGTCTGCTGACATTGCTGTACAGTCTTCAAGAGAAACCTTGGTAAGTGTCATTACTGCACTAGAAAGAGGCCACAGAACAAAACGACACAACAGCTGACGGTTTAAGCAAATATATGAGAACCTACAATTTCACAGCTTCACTTATGATGCTTTCAGGTGTAATGCCTCATTTGTCTAAAGTTTGGCAAAGGCAAAATGTCAATTTAACAGAAATAGACCCAATTTTAGATTCTTCAAAACTATGCATTATGGAATTGAAACACACACCTGCTACTCATTTTAAAAATCTACATCTACTTCTTGCTGGTGAATGGTCAGGCCTTCACTTTATTCTAATGCTACTGCTTTTAAGACGAATATCTGTCACAGACCTCTCTGCTCACACCTGTGCTTTTGATTCCCTCTTTCTCTGTGTTAGATCAGTAATTTCTGGTTTGGGTGGTCACATGATTGTGACTGGGAGGGGGCATATTCTGCAGTGTATATAAAGCTTACTCTAACAGTGTCAGAGCAACATTTATCCATACCCAGACTGAGTCCCTGTTGTGCTGTATTGCTGCTGTCCTTCATTTTCCTTGTGAATACTGCTTGGAAACTGTTTCTGCCTGTTATCCCCTCGTGTAACAGTCCTTGCTTGTTTTGACCTCTCTTCCTCAGATCCTGATTCTCTACTGCGCTACTGACGACTGTGTTCCAGATTCCAGCCTGTTGTTAGACTATCCTTCTGCATACTGATTTTGTACCTCGCTACCGCCATTGTACCAGTCCTCAGCTAGCTGACTTGCTTTCGGATTTTCATTTCTCTCCGCTGTGTTACATCTAGTGCCTGTTCAGAGGGCTGCGACCTGCGTGTTCCCGGCCACTAAAGTCCATCCTGCCTTGCGGCTGTTCTTGATGAGGACTGGGGAACCCGTTAGACTCCTCGCCTCTGTTCGGCCAGTGCTAAACCAGGCTAACTTGTGTATCCATCTCTCCATGGCTCTCTGCGTTCAGACAACGAGACAATCATTACAATATCTATAGTAAATACCTAGACACAGTTATTAACCACCTAGAAGAAAGATTTCCAGATATGCCAACCATATCCTGTTTTTCAAGAGTTTTCAATATAGACAGCCATGATCAAAATGAGGTTTGTGAGATTCTTTTTGAGCATTATTCTAAAAATGGATGTCTTGCAATCCTAAACTATGAAAATAGTAAGCTAGAATGGGCAGTTGCATCAAAATTGTTTGAGTTACAGTCCTACAATAATCTAGAGTCAAAACAATGCAGAAATTTTTAACAAGTGAGCTCATAGAATCTTTTACAAACTTGGCAAAACTAGTTGCTATTGGACTGACAATACCTGTAAGCAAATCTGGATGTGAGAGAGGATTTTCTACTCTAAAACAAATTAAAACCTGTTTAAGGAATTGCATGAAGCAGAGCACACTGAATAATCTGATGCTGATTTAATTAGAGGGACCAGATCCTACAGACTTTGATTATTAAAAAGCTGCTGATAACTGGACCTCTAAGAATAAGAGAAAAATGAATATATAAACTGTTAATCTAGAGGTTAAATCAATATAAGGTCAGGATTTTAACATATAATTTGGCCCCCACCCGACTACTTTTTAATGCCACCTGGCTGGTAAAATTTTCTGGGGAGAACACTGCATATGGGTGGAGGAAGTGTTATGTACGTCTGGTTTGCTATCCAATAACGATTATCCACTTCCAGTGATGTGATTCCAAAGCACAATGCGAATTAATAGAAAAAAGCAGCAGAGTAACAACTCAAATAAAATAAGTACAGCCGTTACTATTGCAGGCGCCCTGGATCCAGCATACAGTCATTCAGTCCTGAAGTCTGTGATCAATGTGACTGAATACTGGTCCCAGAGCCCCTGCTTATATACAGTCAGTAATACAGTGAAAACAATACAGATGATTTGGCAGGTTTCCATAGGTTCAGGCTTCAGGAAGGTCCAGTGTAATGCAGGTCATTGGCCAGTTCAAACAATGCCATCCAAGGGTGGGGGTCAGCTCTCCAGAAGATGCATACTAATCTTCCTGCCAAGAACTAGTTCAAACTGGTCTATTTACATTACACAGACAATATCATTTCAGATAATTTATTCCCTATAATTCATACCTATCATACGCAAGGTGCGATCCGTTAGACGATTCAATTGGACGTCTGTGGATAAATAGGGAATTAGAATGATACCAGACATGATATGTTTCCTGTGACCTAAACCTTAGATCTCACTAACGTGTATATAACATTATAATATTTCACCATAAACTCTGCTACATTTCATTGCAAATAACTGTTGAAACTAATTTTAAAGTGAGCTAATTACATGTGTATGCATTGGTGTAAATGCGTGTATAAGTGTTTACACGTGTTGTGGTTAGCTACGCTCCTACACGCCGCAGCATGCTATTCCCATAAATTCAGACATACACAGTCGGATTGTTAGATATTGATTTGAAATGACCATATCTAATTAGCTGACTTCGACAGTGTGTTTTTGAAGCTCCCTGAAGTCAGGTAATCTCATGTTAATAAGACCTTTTCATCTCGGTGACCAGTATGTCTTTTTAACCTGAATACACAGGAGGGGGTAATTATACTTTGCTGTTTATCTATGTAAGACATAGACGGGCCAGCCATAAAAAAAATAAAGAACAGAAACTTACCAATCCGTCGGGCGCCGGGACCAAGCAGACTCCTCTCTCCCGCAGCAGCTTGTCACTGACGTCAATATTCAGTGACAGCTGCGGGAGAGAGGAGTCTGCTGGGTCCCGGCGCCCGACGGATTTTTTTATGGCTGGCGTGGGGCAGAGTGAGTGGATCTTGGCAGCAGAGGGGGACAGAGTAACAGCAGAGGGGGACAGAGTGGCAGCAGAGGGGGACAGAGTGACAGAGGACTGCAGAGGGGGACAGAGTGACAGCAGAGGGGGCAGCGTGACAGAGGGCTGCAGAGGGGGGGCAACTTGACAGAGGGCTGTAGAGGGGGCAGCGTGACAGCAGGCAGCAGAGGGCAGCGTGACAGCAGAGGGGGACATCAGGCAGCAGAGGGGGGCAGCGTGACAGAGGGGGGCAGCATGACAGAGGGCTGCAGAGGGGGGGCAGCTTGACAGAGGGGGGCAGCGTGGCAGAGGGGGCAGCGTGCCTGGGGGCTGCAGAGGGGTCAGAGTGTCTGGATGTAGAGGGGGCATTTTTGCATACAACTAAATAAGTATTTCTGTCCTGACCTAAATACTTATTACAATTTTTTGACCAAACTACTTCTAAAACAGGACTGCTCAGTAATTATTTTGGAGGGGTGCCTTGAAAAAATTTGGAGACGCTAAGGGTGCCGCGAACTGCAAAAGTTTGGGAACTACTGTCATATCCTGATATTAAATCATCTGATGTAACCTCAGACGTTTGGTTGCCAGGGAGGATCAAGGGGCTAGATTACCCACTGCCAGGAGCAGAGCCAGATTAACAATAGGGCTAAAGCTGCTGCTGTCACTGTAGCACTTACGCGGCGTACAGTAATCTCCTTACTGAGGAGATCTCGTGAGAGTGAGATTAGTCTCGCTCTCACGAGATCTCAGTAAGGTGATTACTGCGCGCCGCGTAACTGCTACATAGAGTGGAACAACAGAAGGAGGTATGTTCATGGGGGGAGGGGGGGTTGGCCTCATGGCTGGGGGGCTTCATGGGGGGGGCCTCCCAGTACCCTTAGCCCAGGGGCCTCCCTTCCCTTAATCCGGCCCTGGCCAGGAGCAGATTCAATTGTCTGCGATGTTCTTGGGAATATCGAGTTTGCACTTTACTACCGTTTATACGGTAATAAGTAACGCTCACTTATGCTCGTACCTCTATGGGGCTTGAACAAAAGTGTGTTACTTTCACTAAGAAAAAACATCACGTAGTGTCTCGTGGCCGTTGAATCTGCCCTTATGTAGCCAAAACTGTATAAAAGAGCACTGTTTGACCATGTAATGTATCATTCCAGTTCACTAGTACCACAAACTGGTGTGTAGCTGTCCTTATAAGGGCTACTTGAGCTAATAAAACATCACTGTTTCAAGATCCTGCTTTGATGCCTACATACCTGTATAAATTCCTGTGACCTACTGGTTGGTCTAATCTAATCCTTTATCTGGCTGTTCTGAGGTTGGGACCCAGCATTCAGTACCAATATTCTGCCCGCTACCCTGCAGCTCTGGCTAGTGTGATAGGCCAGGGGGAACCATCTATAGCAACCCTGATCTAAAGGTAGAGGTCATGTGTACCAGCCCAGGTGCCCAGCAAGAGAGTTACCCAGAAGGAGGCGATCCCTATCAAAGGCCTTTGATACAGTGCCACACAAGAGGTTGGTTTACAAAATAAGGGAACTGGGTCTAGAAATCAAAATTTGTACTTGGATCGAAAACTGGTTAGAGAATAGGGAACAGAGAGTTGTGATAAATGGAACATTTTCTAATTGGTCAAAGGTCTTAAGTGGAGTTCCTCAAGGTTCCGTGCTGGGACCACTCCTTTTTAATATATTTATTAATGACCTTGGTGATGGTTTAGAGAGTAAAGTTTCTATTTTTGCAGATGACACTAAACTCTGTAAGGTAATAAAATCAGAGCAAGATGTAGCTTCTCTACAGAGGGACTTAAATAAACTGGAGGATTGGGCGGCTAAATGGAATAACAGGTTTAACACAGATAAATGTAAGGTTATGCATTCAGGGATCAAGAACGCAATCTATAAATTAAATGGAATTAATTTGGGAGAATCTATAATGGAAAAGGATTTGGGAGTGCTCGTAGACAGTAGACTTAGCAATAGTGCTCAATGTCAAGCAGCAGCTGCAAGGGCAAACAAAGTATTGGCATGCATAAAAAGGGGCATAGATGCAAGGGAAGACAGTGTAATTTTGCCACTGTATAAATCATTGGTAAGACCTCATCTTGAATATGCAGTACAGTTCTGGGCACCACTCTATAAAAAAGATAATTTGGAACTAGAAAGGGTTCAGAGAAGGGCGACAAAATTGATAAAGGGTATGGAGTCATTAAGTTATGAGGAAAGGTTAGCCAGTTTAGACATGTTTACTTTAGAAAAGAGGCGTCTAAAGGGAGATATGATTACTATGTACAAATACATTAGGGGTCAATACAGAGAGCTTTCATGGGAACTTTTTACCCCAAGGACCATACACAGGACACGTGGTCATCCCCTAAGGTTAGAGGAGAGGAAATTTCACAACCAGCAAAGGAAGGGGTTCTTTACAGTAAGGGCAGTCAAGATATGGAATTCATTGCCAGGGAAGGATGTGATGGCAGATTCAATAGATATGTTTAAGAAAGGGTTAGACAAATTTTTAGCGGAAAGGTGTATCCAGGGATACGACCGTTAATTTAAAATAAAGGATAGTAGTGGATATAGGGTAAAAATTGGATTGCAATATTGAGTCGGGGGATTTTCAAAATTGAAACAGATGGGCGGTTGCCTACTCCGGATTAATTTCAAATATAAGTGCAGGATCGCAGGAGATCCAAAATAGGTTGAACTTGATGGACTGGTGTCTTTTTTCAACCTCATCAACTATGTTACTATGTTACTATGTAGTTGCTCGTGTCTGAGCCTAGTGGTGGCAGCAGAAGCTCCTACTATGTCTGGAGTGGCGCATTTGGGATAAATGGTGGCAAGGCAAACCCAGTTGGTCCCCATCAACAAGGACAGGGTGGCATAGGAGGTTCATCCTGTCGCAACAAGATTAGAACATGTGGGTCTGAGGATAAAGGGATGAAAGAACAGTCTGAACAAGGGCAGGAGGGTTGGGGAGGTGGCTGGCTGGGTCCTGAAAAGGGAGAACAAGAGGGGGGAGGGAGCGTAGATAAGAGCATGAGGAGACCTATATCTAAGCTTAAAAATAGATCATACACTTATGTTGATTAGTAAGATGCTCCTGAAAAACAGGCAAAATTAGTATTTTTAATTTTCTGTTCTGACTACATCTAAGTCCTAGGTCTCCCTGTCTTGCCATGCACCACTCATATCTAGCAGACTTAAAGCATTTTTCATAATCTGGAAAATGAAAAGATTTAAGGCAACAGATATTGAATAATTAAATTTAAAATTTGACCATTTAGCAAATTCATGAAAGATTAGGGTCAATTACAACTGCGTTTGTGTCACTAGCAGGTCATCTACTGAGTAACTTAAATTTTTTTGCCTCCTAAACCCTGTTATATCCAAATTCTTCTGGATTGATTGTGCAAGAGCTTCCATACAGAGAACAAAAATAGCATGGATGGAGGTCAACCCTGCTTATTGCTGTTCCTAATGTTAAACAGGGTTCAGAGAGAACAATTCATTTCAATTCTAGCAGCAGGCAACTTTTATATAAAGATAATAACCTGTGAGACTGGGTCCAACCTGCAAATATATGTCCCTGCAGCCACGACATAAGCAGCATTGGAAGGATGGGCTGGGGGGGCATCTGTCCCCAGGGCCGGTCCCATTGTGGGCTATCTTGGGCTGGGTCACTAGGACACCTGCATTTTTTTTTCCTTTAAAATATTCCTAATAGGCTGATGTGTTGGGTCTTGCACCCCGGGCTAAAATTTGCCAGCCCTTCCCTGATAAGCAACCAGTCTGCTCTGTCAAAGTTGGTTTTTGTTTTTTTCAACATCAGTCCACAGGAGGCTAACTGAGTAGTTGAACTTTGAGATTGGATGGATAAGACCATCTTGTATTTGCATTCTGTTGGCCCCAGCCTTGCAGCCCTGCATAATCCCCACTTGGTCATCATGTATCAGCTTTGATAATGGCAGTTTCAGCCTATTTTCTATGGTATTTGGTGATTAGCTTCACGTCAATATTAAGCGAGAAGATAGGTTGGTAGTTGGAACACACGGAGAGGACCTTCCCTTCTTTAGGTATGATAGTAATATGCACCTGTGACTGGATCACTTATAAATAACTTAAGGTATAAATTTATTTAGAGGAAATAGCGCAGGGTGCTCATTTATATAATTGCAAATGTACTTATTTTTGATATTGTGTGTATGTTGGTAAAGGAGATATCTTTATTTCTGAGACCAGGGGAAGAAATTAGTTTGTTTTAGCTATGCTAGAGGAAATGCATTATATATCTGATACAATAAGCCTTTGTTGAGGAAGTCTTTTGTGTATCTTGGAGTAGGGAAAGGACTTGTTTGGGGTTTTCTGACTTTCTTTGGGAATGTGTATTCTTGTGCCTGTCTGAAGAAAGGACTCATGTTAATCTCATGTTAATTAGACCTTTTGATGTGTGAGGGTCCAGCACCTGAAGGCACAGGAAGGTTTAATTTAAGAGTTGCTACTAGATTTCCTGCATCTAAAAATAAGATGTAGGAAATCACAGCAAGTTTTAGGATATCACAGACAAGTGTAAATATTGTTAGCTTTGCATTGCCAGAAAATCCATGTTTGGGTAATCAAATTTCATCCTTATTCTAAAAATAGCTCAGACCTCAAGGGACTGGCTTACCCTGTGAGGCTGTGGTCAAATCTATATAAAAAGCACTGTCTTGTATTGAGAATTGTTCTTCTGGTTCCATCTGACCTGCTCCTCGGTACCTTCAACCAGGGTGAACAAATAAACATCACTTGCTTCAAAGACCTGCTTGGAAATTTCTCTATCCCTGCGACCTACAGATTAGACCCAAAATCGAATCCGTTCCCGGCTGTTTCTGAGGTTTGGATCCAGCATCCAGTACCACCGCTCTGCCCGCTACCCAGCAACTCTGGCCTGTGTGGTAGGCCAGGGAGAATCCATCCACAGCAACTCTGATCCATAGGAAGAGGTCAGGAGTACCAGCCAAGTACACCAGTAACGTGGAACATTCGCACCGTCCGTTATCCAAAGAAATCCGTTACTGGATGCCGGTAAGGAGTCCAGTGGTGGCAGCATTTGTAATACCCTCCTACTGCGGTTAGAGGGTGCATTACGCATAATGATAGGGAACGGTGACAAAGTAGGCTCAGACGGTTTCCAGCAACAACAGACAGGGTGGCATAGGTGGACCATCCTGTCACAGCACCTCCTAAAGATTGGTTGGAGAAAATCTCTTGGGGCTATATATACTAAACTGCGGGTTTGAAAATGTGGAGATGTTGCCTATAGCAACCAATCAGATACTAATTATCTTTTATTTAGTACATTGTACAAAATGACAGCTAGATCTGATTGGTTGCTATAGGCAACATGTCCACTTTTTCAAACCCACATCTTAGTAAATCTAGCCAGAGATCTGAAATTGCATTGCAGGCTTGAAGTAGTAGGATGATAAGGTTTTGGGGATTTATTTATTTTTAAAAATTTCTTTGAGCATTTTGTAACAAATTATTGTGGATTCATCAGGTGCTAGGCTTTTGCCAGTGGGGGAGGAGGATTTTATCTCTTCCAATTCTCTAGATTCCTGTCCTCTATCGAAAACTCTGGAACATCAACTGTAGTCAAATATGCATATGCTTGCCTCATCTTCGCAAATCATATTCTTAGCTATATATTATAGTTTACAGTAATAGGAGCAAGATGCTGAGCCAATATCTCCTGTTTCATGGTGAGTTTTCCGCTTATTTTTTGTAGTTGATTTTGAAAAGCCCAAAATTTCTGCAGACAAGAAACTCTTAAGAAAAAGTATAAAAGATTTTATAAACTAAATGCTAGTGCTGTGATATCAAATTCCATGTCTGAAATTTTGCCTTTTAGAAACAGAACAGTTGCTTTTATAAATAGTGGACAGTAGGCTGTTACAATTAAAATGTCATATTTATAATTGGTAGAAGTAATATATAGGTGTTTCATTGTCTGTTAAAGTCTTAAGTCTGTGGGGGTAATTTTTTAAAAGTTCAAAATGTCTTTGCCCAAGAATACTGATTGGTATCATCTGTTCTTAGTCTTCCACTGCTGCTCGCATATCTGTCTTCAGGACACAAACAAATATAATTGGCATAAAAAAAACACATCAAATAAAATGATAACAAATAAATAAGATAAAACAATGTATATATATATTTCATGCTAATATTTTGGCTTCATTCGAAAAACACCTCTCGATAGATTACAAGGAAGCTTTTTGAGCCCTATGTCCCCTGCCCAACGTTTTGCCAGTTTGATCTCCCAGTGGAAGAATTTACTTATGGTACGACAGTTTTTTTTTTTAACATTTAAAAAATTTATAGCAGTTCTTGCTGCCACTAACTGAATATTTTTGGATAGAGAGGCTTTTTTAGTTTCTAGAGTCTTAGAGTTCTGCAACAGGACATCTTTGTGCCTCATTTTGTTATTTAAGGAAGGTGCCAAGTTGGATGCATTAATGTGCCTCCAAAATAGTGACCTTAGTCAAACCAAGGGTGTCATTAAAATCTATGGGGCATATTCAATTCCGATCCCGATAAGCGGGATCGCGCCGGAACGGCCGCGAACCTAATCCGCGGTACCGCAATAACGTGGATTTTCGTTCGCAGCCCATAGGGCTGCGTACGAAAATCTGCGTTATTGCGGTACCGTATTACCGGCAGTACTGCGCATTTTCCGCGGTAACGCGCGTTACTGCGGATCGGATCGGAATTTAATATGCCCCTATATGTTAATTGATGGCTGCCTCCAGTTGGGATCTACAATATGTGTCTTGTAGCACTGGTTTCTTTAATTTCCTTAACCAGTGTTTAAACGGGGCTTTGGCTATGGTGAGCTTAGCATGGGTAGTTGCACGATCAGACCACTTTGCCCAATCGTAGCATTTTGAAATAGGTGTAGGTGCTTGTGGCTTAGAAAGATTTAGTCAATTCTGCTAGAAGTCTTATTGAGGCAGGAGTAGAATGTATAATATCTATCGTCTGGTGGTAGTTGAAAAAAGATAAATCGCATCTTGTGGATGATATTCCCACTGTTATACTCCCTTGCAAGGATTCCTTCCACTTCAACATCTTGTTGAAGAAAGCTGGCTGGCCATGGTTAGGGACATAAATATTGATAATTGTAAATATAGTGAAATTGACAAAACAGCAGCCTTTAAAGACTGTATGTGAAATAGAAAAGTCCCTTTCCTGTTTTGGGGTAGATTACACCCTACACTGAGGGGGGTATTCAATTAATGGCGAGATCCCCGGAAAACTAGCGCTCTAAAAATATTAGCGTTAGTACGGTAATTACTCGCTGAATTTCATCTAGAAATTCAGCTAGTAAACTACCGTATTAACGGTATTTATGCGCATATTACTGTATTAACGCTAATATATTTTGAGCGCTCTTTTTCCGGGGATCTCGCTAACAATTGAATACCCCCCTTAGAGTGAAAGTTTTAAAAATATGTTGTCGTCATCATCTTCAGCATCATCCTCACCCTCATCAGTGTGTACGTCATCATCACAGACTATCAATTCATCTCCGCTTGAATCCGCCATTAGAGAACTGTCAGTGCTTGGATGTCTTTGATGGTAAAGGCCTTCCTTGTGGAAGATGATCTTTTCCACATTTTTCGGAAGTAACCTCCTACGCCATCACTGACAAGGTTCCCGGCTGTCCTGAATACTCTTTCAGAGTAAACACTGGAGGGTGGACAGCTTAGGTATTGCAAAGCAATTTTGTACATGGATTTACAAGTGGCTTTCTTTTCTTCCTAGTAAGGAAAGGGACTGTCTGACATTTCCTTATCAATTACCTCTTGAAAAGAATCCTCCACCATCCTTTGCATGTTAATACTCGGATTGGGTGGAGTTATGGGCAAGGTCACACATTTTTTTGAAAAATCTTTCAAACCAGCCTAGATGTTAAGGTCTGCCCCCTGCGTCATCCCTGTTTTGCTTTTGAAAGTTTAATTTTTTTCGAGCAGCAGCTGATTGAGAAACTGAAGGAGGAGACGTCGTCAAGCCAAGGCCCAGTTCAGCGGACAACTTGCTCACCAATAGCTCCTTGCAAAGGTTCACATCTCGCTCATTTTGAAGCAAAGAATCAATGTAGGTCTTAAACCTTGGATAAAGCACAGTCGCCAAAATGTAGTGATCCGAGTTCAAGATTTTAAGTACTCTAGGATCATTGCGAATTGAATTAAGTACTTGATCTACAAAGCCAACATACTTTGCGGAATTGCTTTCTTTCATCTCCTTCAGTTTCTCAAGCTGCTTTTCCAATAGTCAAATTAAGGGAATGACGTGGCTCAAGCTAGCAGAGTCTGCACTCACTTCACAAGTCACAACTTCAAATGGTTTCAGCACCTTCCACAGCACAGAAATGATTCCCCACTGTGCATGAGTGAAATACATCCCCCCACCTTTCCCAATGTCATGGCTTGTGCAATACGCTTGGATGGCTTTGAGCTGTTCCTCCATCCTCTGAAGCATGTACAGGGTGGAATTCCACCTTGTTAACGCCTCTTGCTTAAGTTGGTGGCAGGGCAAATTAAATTGTTCTTGGAGCTGCTGCAATCTCCTACATCCTGTTGCAGAATGCCTGAAATGTCCCAAAATTTTACGGCCCACCAAAAGCATCTCGTGCACCTCACAGTTATTTCTTAGGAAGCTCTGCACCACCAAGTTAATTGTGTGAGCAAAACTGGGAATGTGATGGAATTCACCCAGCTGTAATGCTCGCACAATATTGTTGGCGTTATCAGAAATGACATATCCTGGGGAGAGTCCAAGTGGTATAAGCCATGTATCAATCACATCTCTTAGTTTTCGTAACAAATTGTCAGCTGTATGCCTGTTCGTGAAGCTGGTGATACAAAGAGTGGCCTGCCTGTGACAAATGTTACGTAGTGGTGTACATGCTGCTGCTGTTCCTGCTGGTGAAGGCGAATGACCAACCCAGTGGCCTGTCACAGTTATATAGTCTTTGGTTTGCCCACTTCCACTCGTCCACACATCTGTGGTTAAGTGGGCAGAATGGCTTTTTTGAGCGCAATTACTACATTTTTACAAACTTTTTGGTATAGTTGCGGTATTGCTTTACGGGGGAAAATGGTGTCGCGATGGAATTTTGTAACGGGGACATAAAACCTCAATTAACTGTGAAAAACCAGCTGCGTTTATTGTGGATATTGGACGCAGATCTAACACTAGCATAGTAGCCATGGCGTCTGTGATTCGCTTGGCGACTGGGTGATTGCTGTCATATTTCCCCTAGCAAATGATTGTTTCACAGTTAATTGTTGTAATGTAGTACTGCTCTTTTTCTTGGAATTCTTATGGGAGGAAGATTCACCCCCAGCAGGAGCAGCAGCAGCAGTGGGACTAACGCTTAAACATTCTTCATAGGAATCAATTATAGTGCAGGAGTCAGTAAGTGGGATGCAGGGCTAACTTCGATCGCTACTGAGGATATTGATGAGGATGGTGTTGTGGGTGTAGATTGCAGCCGTCGGGATGTAGGTGACAGAAGGGTCCTAGCTAATGATGGAGTGCTTGTAATTTTTTTGGAAGAACCTTTAGCTTTTTCCAAAACCTTGCCATGAACTCTCGTCAAATGGCGTAACATGGATGAGGTTCCAAGATGGTTAAGGTCCCTCCCTCGACTGACTGTGGCTTGACATACACTACAAATGGCTGTACAACTGTTGTCAGGATTTGGGTAGAAATAATTCCACACATAAGAAGTGGCTCTTTTGGTTTTATGCCCAGGCATGACAATGGCTTTTTTCTTGTCACGTGCCAGAACTGCTGCCATTGGTGCAGGATTTACACAAACAACTTCATACTCATCAGCATCCTCATTAGCGCCCTCATTGCCTACACAAATCTCCCCCTCATTCTCTTCTAATTCCAGAGTGGCATCCTCAATTGGTGTATCACAGGCTACACTTGGGCTGGCACACATCAGCAGAAAGACTGAAAGGGCCCTTATTTATGGGTACACGATCAGAATTCTCACGATTACACATACCACTGGTGGATGGACTCTCCACAGGGATTGGTGTAATTTCCGATTCTGAGCATATATTTTCCTCTAATGCCTTACCAGGTCGGCTTTCACGCGTAACAGTAGTTGTGCACCACTTTTGGATTCCAAATTACTTGGTCTTGCTTGGTCACGAGTGACCGTACAAGAAGAAGGCTCAGTAACATTTTTCGATCTGGCACTAATAGAGAAAGGCGAAGGCCTCATTCTTTCTTTGCCACTGCGTGTGTAGAATGGCATGTTGGCAATTTTTTTTAATCGGCAGTTAACTTTTCATCAGTTTTGGGGGTGTGTTTTTTTTCCTTGATTTAAAAAGACTATGTACTTTTACATAGGCTTTACCAGATGACGTACAGGGAAGACTACTATCAGGACTGGTGCAAGCACCTGCTTGCTGATCCTGCTCATATGTGGACTGCTTTGAATCCATTTTAATGAGACCAAAACACTTGTGCAAATTCAGAAATATATTGTGCTGCTAGATAATACTTTCAGCACCAGAAAAATTGTTTGTTCACACTGGGGAATATGGGAGACCCCAAAACACTTGTAGTGCAAAATATTAAATATATAGTGCTGCTAGATAATACTTTCAGCACCAGAAAAATTGTTTGTTCACACAGGGGAATATGGGACACCCCAAAGCACTTGTAGTGTAAAATCCAAAACTTATGCGGCTGGTATATTTCTATTTCTGCAGGCAGAAAATACTTTCTGGAGGAGGGAATATGACACCCCAAACAGTTGGTAATGTTTGCAAAAATGCCTCCTCTATCCTCTTCTCTTCCTGCTAGTAGAATTGCTTGAAGAATTGCTCTCTCTCTGCTCTAATGCTGCCTGCGACCTAACCTTTCTCTCTCCCTCTGTCAAATGGCGCTGGATTGCTGTGGAGGCGGCTATTTATGGATTTCAAACATCGCGAGAACTGACATCCGACGATGTCACAATGACGTTTTGCAGTGTGTACACAAAGGGCTAGATTTACTAAGCTGCTGGTTTGAAAAAGTGGGGATGTTGCCTATAGCAACCAATCAGATTCTAGCTATCATTTTGTAGAAGTTACTAAATAAATGAAAGCTAGAATCTGATTGGTTGCTACAGGAAACATCCTTACTTTTTCAAACCCGCAGCTTAGTAAATCTAGCCCAAAGAGTTCAGTCTTGGCCTGCACCTTACATTGGGCACAACACTCACCAAAAATTGCCATTGTCCCTACTAGAATGAAAACATTTCACATACTGTCCTGCTCTCTCCTACCTGTTCTCACTTTTACCACCTGTGGCTGCATGTTTCTTTAGTTGCGACTTGTCTGGATCCTAGAATGCTGAGGGCCCTATTTGGAAAGAAAAATGGCTACATTTAGATAATTCCAAACAACCCTGGCGTTAAATCAATACCACCCACGATTAATAATTAGGCCTTCCTCCAGCTCCAATATTAGAATAATGTGCCCCTTCATCATCGCAATGCCTTATGATCACACTGCGCCCTCCATGCTGCTTTTGCCCCCTTCACCTGACTCCCATTTATCACACTATACTATGCTGCTCCCCCCCCTTTTTCAATCCCACTGTGCCATGTCTCCCCCCCTTTTGAACCCCCTTGTTTTTTAACCCCTCTCTGCCATGCTGACCCCTGTTTTTTAACCCCATGGTGTCATGCTGACCACTGTTTTTTAACCCCTCTGTGCCATGCTGACCACTATTTTTTAACCCCTCTGTGCCATGCTGACCCCTGTTTTTTAACCCCACTGTGCCATGCTGACCCACGTTTTTTAACCCCTCTATGCCATGCTGACCCGTTTTTTAACCCCACTGTGCCATGCTGACCCCTGTTTTTTAACCCCACTGTGCCATGCTGACCTGTTTTTTAACCCCACTGTGCCATGCTGACTCCTGTTTTTTAACCCCACTGTGCCATGCTGACCCCTGTTTTTTAACCCCTCTGCCATGCTGACCCCTGTTTTTTTAACCCCTCTGTGCCCCCCCCGTTTTCCACCTTTCACTTACCTTTTCTTCTCTCTTCTCTCTTGGTCCTCTCTGCTGCTCTGTGCTCCATTGCTACAGACTGACTGAATGCTGGGCGTGACATGATGACATCACACCCGGCATTCAGACAGTCTGAATGGAGCACAGAGCAGCAGAGAGGAGGGACGCCGGCGCGGCGATCAGGTGAGTATGTTTAGTTTTGAATAAAAAATAAAAATAAAAAAAATCATCGGCACAAGGGCCCATGCCCGGGCAATTATTATTATTATTATTATTATTATTATTATTATTATTATTATTAATTTTTATTTATAGGGCGCCACTAGGTATCCGTAGTGCCGTACAGGGACAGACAGAAACACGATACAGGGTGAGACAGCATGGTACAGTTAACAAAAAGCACAGTAACTCAGAAGCTCAATGTACAGCTAGATGAGAGGTGAGAGCCCCCAGCGGGGTAGAAGGGCAGGAGGCCCTGCTCGAAGGAGCGTACAATCTAAGGGGAGGGTAGGACGGACAGAGACGCAAAGGTAGGAGGATGGAATGGGGAGAACGGAGGCTGAGACGTAGAGGGGGGAGAGGAGAAATAAAAGGAGGGAGGTAAGAGGGGGACAGGAGGGAGGGCAGGAGTGGGAGGGGGGTAGGCGGAGACTGGGAGGAGGACAATTAGGTGGGGGACTGGAGGGCTTTAAGGAAAAGGTGGGTTTTTAAGGCCCGTTTGAAGCTGGACAAGTTGGGGGAAGTTCTGATGGAACGGGGGAGCTGGTTCCAGTGGAGGGGGACAGCGCGGGAGAAGTCTTGGATGCGAGCATGGGAGGAGGTAACCAGGGGGGAGGAGAGGCGGCGGTCATTAGCCGAACGCAGAGGGCGGGATGGAGCGTGAATGGAGATAAGGTTGGAGATGTAGGGAGCAGTGGAGTTGGAGAGGGCCTTGAAAGTAAGAGTGAGGAGCTTGAACATGATTCTGTAGGGGATGGGGAGCCAGTGGAGGGATTGGTAGAGGGGGGAGACAGAAAAGGAGCGGCGAGAAAGGAAAATGAGCCGAGCGGCAGCATTGAGTACGGAGCGAAGGGGAGCGAGATGAGAGTGGGGGAGGCCAGTAAGGAGGAGGTTACAGTAGTCCAAGTGGAAGATAATAAGGGAGTGGACAAGAGCTTTAGTGGCATCTTGGGAGAGGAAGGGCCGAATGCGTGCGATGTTGCGCAGCTGGAATCGGCAGGATTTAGCGAGAGAGGATATGAGGGGTACAGGAGAGAGAGGAGTCCAGGGTGACGCCGAGGCAGCGAATTTGAGAAGCAGGGGAAATAGAGGAGTTGAGAACGGTGATAGAAAGGTCAGAAGGGGAGGGGGATTGAGCGGGGGGAAAGACAATAAGTTTGGTTTTAGTGAGATTAAGTTTGAGGAATCTAGAGGACATCCAGGAGGAGATGGCGGAGAGGCAGGCGGACATCCTGGAGAGGAGGGAGGGAGAGAGATCGGGAGAGGAAAGGTAGAGTTGGGTGTCATCCGCATAAAGGTGGTACTTAGGGTAATTAGTAACCAACCCGCCCCCCCCCCCCCCCTTCTCGGCTGTTCTGAAAGCTTGGCATGATCCTGAAAAATCCAGCTTGCCTTGTAAATGTGTATATGTGAATCTGTGATTAGATGATTCTTTTTTTCTGCGTTTGTGTAACAGAAATTTCTACCATGGCAACTCATATTAAGCTTTCCATACTTTAGCGGTGTTTTTTTTTAGTTTAGCTACCAGCATTGGAATGCAGTGGGTTGTTGTTTATTATGTAAATGGTTTATTTATCTTTGGAGGAAGCATACAATAAATTATGAAGAAGTACCTAATTCCAAAATAATAGACCTAATTTCTTTTCTGTACGTGTCTGGTTTAAATAATTTGTTCTTTGAAAGACTAAATGGATGGCATGCCATGATAGAAAGCTCTTGTATGATATGAATCACGAGGAGCATGCAGCACTTTGAAAATGTGGACCATGGCAAAACTAAAGGGGTTTTCTGAAATGAACTGAAAGTATGTAGTGTAAATGTATTGTGGTTCTAAGAATTGTATAAGGGTGTTACTACTTCTCAGGCAGATATTTGCAAATATCCCTGCTGTGGGAGTCACCCATATTGGTTTACCAGCCAGACTATTACAGATGCATACCCGTTTTAAAAGTATGAATATGTTGGACATGATGACGTCACAATCGACATTAAGTGAGAAGGGAGGAGGGAAGAGGATGCTAGGTCCCGGCGCTGCCAGATTAGTATTTATTTTTTTTGCTCTGGCCACGGCACCCCTGTGACAGCGCCGAGGCACCCCAGGGAGCCTTGGTGCACACTTTGGGAACTGCTGCTTTAAGCATTTATTTTCTGATTTAGGGATGTGCTTGTACTTTGTACAGTAAAGAGTAATATGCTCTATAAAGTGTTATAGTCTATAAAGTGATATAGTGGCATTCTCTCAACACCTCTGCTCACCACTTTATTAAATACAAAAGTATAATTAATAAAGAAAAGAAGTGGGGCCAAGCAAACATACACACAATACAACAGACCATCACAAAGTCAACCATCCACAACCCAAGTCAATAGCACAAGGATATAATATCTATTTCAGTGGGTTCTAGCTCTCATTTTCATTTCCAGAATGTACTAGATAAAATATAGCTAGAATCTGATTGGTTGCCATACCTCCACTTTTTAGGTTTGGTAAATCTTCTCCCTGGTATTGCATTTAATACAAAAAGTTTAAAAAAAATCTGTTATACTACCTGTGGCTGTATCACTTATAAATAACTTACCACATAAATATATTTAAATTATTAGAGCAAAGCAGCAACTTATATCATTGCAAATGTACTGATTTTGATACTGTTATATTTGTGTATTAGAGATGTACTGATTACTGATGCATATACCAGCTGAATTCCTGAGATCTACAGTTCATAAAACTGTAGTTATCCATCCGCTGACTTTTCTGTTTTGACCTCTGCATCCTTATTCAACACTCTGCTAGACTGCAGTCTTGATCCAAAGTAAGAGGGTCAGGAGGACCCAGCGATAGTCACCAGCAAAGGGTGCTGCAGCAGCTACAGACTTTACCCAGAAGTAAGCAGTTCCAGGTGACTGTGAAGGAGTCTTGTGATGGTAGCAACTATTCTCTTGCAACTGAGGGCACTATGGTGGTATGCAGTTAACACTTACAGTCGGTGATTGTCTGGTGGCCAGGTAGTACCAGTAAGATGTCATTAATGGGCAGCATGGTGACTTAGTGGTTTGCACTTCTGCCTCATAGCACTGGGGTCATGTTCGATTCCCGAACAGGGCCTTATCAGTGTGGAGTTTATATTTGTTTGCGTGGGTTTCCTCCCACACTCCAAAAACATACTAGTAGGTTAATTGGCTGCAAACAGAATTAACCCTATTCTATGTCTGTCTGAGTATGTCTTATGGAAAATTAGACTGTAAGCTCCATTAGAGCAGGGACTGATGTGAATGACAAATATTTTCTGTTCAGCACTGCGGAATTAGTCTCGCTATATAAATAAATGGTGGTGGTGGGTTAAGAGGATCCCAAAAAAAACTGTAAATCCAATCCCAGACGGTGTGACTAAGAAAGCCCATTCTGTCACAAGTGGACACAAATACAGTGCTTGCAACCCAAGTACTACTAGAGTGCACAATGACTGAACTCTAACATCTCTTCTACCTCCTTAACCATTTTGTTTGACCTTACAACCTGAAGGCCACATGACAGTCCAACTTATTAACAAGGTACATTTTAATTCCTACACCTCACCCAGTTGGGCCCTCTACTCTAGCGATATCTTCCCTAAAAGCTAGATCTGCTGCTGCCCTGTTAAAGTCTGCTAGGAGGTCAGAAAGCAGGTCTGATCCCTGGATCCTCTATTGATGCATAGTACCAGATGCTTGATGCATGCTTTCTGCCAGTTATTGTTACTTGTCTTTCCTCGGGCCACCAAGTAATCCATGTTTGTGTGGTGATAAACTATTGAAAACAGTCCCTCCTAGGCTACTCAGAGCTTGTTTAGTCAATTGGGCACCAGCAGAACACCTTCTGCCCCATGTCCAGCTTCTTATTTCTGATACAGCGATTGTACCCTACTTTTCTGTTTTTCATGCACTGCCCAGAGATAAACCTTTTGCATTTCTAACGGGTCTCTTGGCTCTCTTGGATTCTTCCAAATTAAGCCACAGTCCTTGTGGTGGTGAGTTTCCCCTTTTGGCTGTTTGAGTAAGTCCAATGATCCCCAGACTTGCTGCCCATATAAAATTTTGGCTGAGGAGATCCCTGTGGATTTCTGGATTTCTGCGGTACCTTCCCATCAATGAAAAGAAGCTACTGCAGTGAACTCTCCCATACTTTCCCCTCCAAATCTATATAGATGCACAGCATATGCTTAAGAGGATCTTGTAGAATCATTTACACAGTATATTAGTTTGAAGGTAATAAGGGGTAGCATTTGCAAAAGCTCCTCTGAAACTGTCCCTCACTTGATAACCTCACCTGGCCAGATGCATTAATCATTGTTTGGGCTATATGCTAGGGATTTCTGAATGCCAACGCTGCAGCCTCTGAGCATATGTTAGTAAGTCCAGGATGTGGACCTTCCCTGTATTGCTGACCATGGGGCTAACAATGTCAGTAGCCACCCTCTGAAACTGTTTCCTGATAACAGATATCAACTGTAATAGCACTTTACAGAAACGGCCTATGTTCCTTTGGCACATGTTTCAGAGTCCTCACAAAACTTCACATTCTGTATGATGCCCAACCAATAGAAGTTACATGATATTCTTCACTCTTAAGGGTATAATGTATGCAAATGACAATATATTTTTGGAGTACTAAGAGCTAATTTGTTGTGCTTCAGGATTTGTGTGGTTACTGCATGTCCACTGCTTAATAAAAGAACCCATTGTCTCACAATATCCTGTCACCTTGGGGTGTTTTTCTGGCCCTTCTAAGTTGCAAATGCCACCACCACTTGCTTCTCCTCTTGATAGTTAACACATGTCCGGATTCTTATTTTAAAAGCCACTATCTTCCATCACAAAATTGGTTTTATCCTGACATAACTCTGTCGCTCTGTAAAATTTATTAAAGATAACATCCCCACTCCGTTACATAAGGGTGAAGCTTCTCCCAGATCTCTTTAGGATTGTATCCTGATCAGATCTTGTGCATGCCAAAAAAACTGATGCTACAGGCATTTGAGCCACTGTGACATTATTGGTCTTGTGAGCAATGTCTGCTCCACTACTGCTGTGAAGGAATGCATGGTGGACATCCACTACATGGTCAATAATATGTGGACACCCAAACATCACATCCACATGGGCACTAATATAGAATCTGCCGCCCCCTCACCATGCATTAGTGAGGCATTGATGTTGGACAACAAGTCCTGGCTTGCAGTTGGTGTTCCAAATCACTTCAAAGTTGTTCAGTGGGGTCGAGGTCAGGGCTCTTTGCAGGCTAGAGAAGTTCTTCCACAACAAACTCTGGAAACCTTTTTTTGATGGACCTCACTATGTGCACATGGATGTTGCCTCTTGGCATCCAAAAACCCAAATTTATCCATTGGACTGCCAAATGGTGAAGCTTGATTAGCCAATCCAGAGAATGCATTTACACTGCTCCAGAGTCCAAGGGCAAGCTTTATACCACTCCAGTTGATGTTTGTGCATAGTCATCCTAAGCCTTCGTGAGGCTGCTTGGCCATGAAAACCCAATTCATGCAGCTCCCCGGCTAACTGTGCTTATGCTGACGTTTCTTCCAGGGATAGTTTGGAACTCTGTAATGAGTGTTGCAACCAAGGATAGATTACAGGCTATTTGCTTCAGAACTCTGTTCTGTGAGCTTGTATGGCCTACTGCTCACTTCCATTTCATAATATCTCACATACAGTTATCTGGGGCAGCTCTAACAGGACAGAAAACAAACAGACTTGTTGCAAAAGTGGCATCCTATGACAGTGCCACATTGAAAGTCACTGACCTCTTTAGTATGACCCATTCTACTGCTAATGTTTGACTATGGTTATTGCATGGCTGTATTCTTGAATGTATGCACTTGTTAGCAATAGGTATGGATGAAATTGTGAAACACACTATTTAGAAGGCGTGTTCACTTACTTTTGACCATGTAGTGTGTTTGGGTAAGTAACTCCAGCTATTTCATGTATATGGAAAAACTTAATTGTGATATCAATACTCCATACACAAAAATGTTGCAGCCTATAAACAGGAAAATGTGTTCTTCCATTAGACTTTCATAAATTCCCCTGAATGTACAGTCATGGCCAAAAGTTTTGAGCATTGGTTTTCACAAAATTTACTGCTTCAGTGTTTTTAGACTTTTTTGTCAGATGTTGCTATGGTATACTGAAGTAAAATTACAAGTATTTCATAAGTATCAGGCTTTTATTGACAATTACATTGTTTATGCAAATAGTCAATGTTTGCAGTTATTATTATTATTATTATTATTATTATTAATTTTTATTTATAGGGCGCCACTAGGTGTCCGTAGCACCATACAGGGACAAACAAAATTATAATACGAGGTGAGACAGCACAGTACAGTAAACAATAAGCACAGTAACTTGGTGAGCTCAAAGCACAGCTAGAGGAGCAGAGGAGGGGAGAGGGGCGTTTGTCAGAATTTGTGGGTTTTTGTTTGTCCATGCGCCTCTTGAGGATTGACCACAAGTTCTCAATGAGATTAAGGTCTGGGGAGTTTCCTGGCCATGGACCCAAAATTTCAATGTTTTGATCCCTGAGCCACTTCGTTATCATTTTTGCCTTATGGCAAGGTGCTCCATTATGCTGGAAAAGACATTGTTTGTCAACAAACTGTTCTTGGATTGGTGGGAGAAGTTGCTTCTGGAGAATGTTTTGGTACCGTTCTTTATTCTTTGGCAAAATTGTGAGTGACCTGGCTGAGAAGCAACCCCACACATGAATGGTCTAAGGATGTTATAGTGTTGGCATGACACAGGACTGATGGTAGCGTTCACTTCTTCTCCAGACAAGCGTTTTTCTAGATGCCCCAAACAATCTGAAAGGGGATTCATCAGAGAAAATGACTCTATCCCAGTCCTCAGCAGTCCAATCCCTGTACCATTTGCAAAATATCAGTTTGTCCCTGATGTTTTTCCTGGGGAGAAGTGGTTTCTTTGCTGGCCTTCTTGACACCAGGCCATCCTCCAAAAGTCTTTACCTCACTGTGCGTGAAGATGCATTCACACCTGCCTGCTGTCATTCCTGGGCAAGCTCTGCATTGGTGGTGCCCCAATCCCGCAGCTGAATCAACTTTAGAAGACGATCCTGGCACTTGCTAGACTTCTTGGGTGCCCTAAAGCCTTCTTCACAACTATTTAACCTGTTTTCTTGAAGTTCTTGATGATCCGATAAATGGTTGATTTAGGTGCTATCTTACTAGCAGCAATATCATTGCCTGTGAAGCCCTTTTTGTACAAAGCAATGATGACTGCACGTGTTTCCTTGCAGATAAACATGGTTAACAGAGAAAGAACAGTGATTTCAAACACCACCCTCCTTAAAGCTTCCAGTCTGTTTTTGTAACTCAACCAGTCTTGTCCTCGTCAACACTCTCACCTCTGTTAATGAGAGAATCACTGACCTGATGTCAGCTGGTCCTTTTTTGGCAGGGCTGAAATGCAGTGGAAATGTTGTTTTTGGGATAAATTTCATTGTCATGGCAAAAAGGGACTTTGAAATTAATTGCAATTCATCTGATCACTCTTCATGACATTCTGCAGTATATGCAAATTGCCATCATAAAAACTGAGGTAGCAGACTTTGCGAAAAATAGAATTTAGATAACTGAAGAGAGAAAGAAGATTGGTTGCTAGGATGCACTAAACACTCCACTTATTTATAAGTAGTAGTAGTAAATCTGTGGCCAAAGTAATAAAACGTAACTTTTATTATATATAATATTATTAAAAATAGTTTTGAATAAAAACAGCGAAATATACAACAGAAATAAAAAATGAAAAATAGATTGTAGATAAAAACTGGTCACTTCTGAAAAAGTCTCAAAACCATTGACGATTGGGAAAAATTATTCAGTTTTAGAGTATAATCACTTTTAGTATACCCTCAAATCAATGTATAGGCTGTCCTAACTTCAAACAATCTCCGTATAAATTGTATAGTACTACACGGAGAGAAGGTTCTCACACAATACTTCTGGCAGCTCTGCTATAAAATGGTTATATATTGGTAAACATATTATGAGAGGTACTAGCGCTCAGATATTGCTGTGAGTACTGTTACTAGTTATCAAATGTGGCAGATCGTGTCAGTGAGAAGTTGTATAATAGCGGGGAAGCATGGGTCTACAACAATATAATAAATGATGTGCCCTAAAGTTAGGATAAGCAATTCCAGGGTTCCAAATTTATTGTTATTTAGACTGATTCAAAACGGGTGTCACGGGAGGTATCGCACCCGACATCCTTATAGAGCAGTGTATGTTTCCCCTTACATAGGGAAATCACATCATATTTAGGCCAAACACTATTAACACACACTAGATATTTTCCTCCTTTATTATGTAGCCGAAAATATGTGTGTAGACTGATCCTAAATCAAGTATTACGGGAATTGTATGGTACAATTCTCGTATAGAATAGTAGCTAGGTCTGATACAAATGATAGATCATGTTGTGTTAATGCCGTTTTGTATAATAGCTAATTAACCAGCTAAATGGTTTCTATGGAACTAACAGTTTAACCATTCCCTAGAATGGGCTAGGATCGTATCAGCGTGGTATTTGGTCCTCCTGTAGCGTCCCACTGATGGGCACCTGAGAGGTTACAGAAAGCCCCACGCTTATAGATCTAAAGTGTGTTTGGCTAATATTCCCTCTGTTTAAAATTTTGCTATTCAATAGTTGGTAGAGTGCTTGTTCACGGCCGTGAACAAGCACACTACCAGAGAAACGCGCGTCTGTTTCGCTGGTCACTTCTGTCTTTAATCCCTGTCCATTACAATTTAGGCAGTCCTTTTCTCAACTATTGAATAGCAAAATTTTAAACAGTATCAATTTATAGGTTTGGATGCACCCCATTAAATAGAGAATATATATTATTATTCAGATACTTCATTCATAAGGGTAAAACTACTCTCTCACAATTGGTGCGACTATTCCCTATTTCCTTTTTTGTATGAAAAATAGTATTTGTAAGCACGGTGGCTAAGTGGTTAGCACTTCTGCCTTATAGCACTGGGGTCATGAGTTCAATTCCGGACCATGGCCTTATCTGTGAGGAGTTTGTATGTTCTCCCTGTGTTTGCGTGGGTTTCCTCCGGGTGCTCCGGTTTCCTCCCACACAAGAAAAACATACTGGTAGGTTATTATTATTATTATTATCATTTATTTGTTAGGCGCCACAAGGTTTCCGCAGCGCCGCACATAGTACAAACAGTAGACTATACAGGGTATAATTGGCTGCTAAGAAATTGACCCTAGTCTGTGTGTCTGCCTGTGTCCGTCTGTGTGTGTGTGTCTGTCTGTGTGTTAGGGAATTTAGACTGTAAGCCCCAATGGGGCAGGGACTGATGTGAGTGAGTTCTCTGTACAGCGCTACGGAATTAGTGGCGCTATATAATTAAATGGTAATAATAATAATTCTCAAAACTTTTGGCCTTGACTGTAATTGTCACCTGATGAGGATTTTAAATGTTTAAATGTTTGTGTCCGTGTGTTGAGTCTTGCAATTTTCTGTTTAATGTCTCATTAGTTTTTTTTTTTTTTTAAATGTACTAATCTGTGTACAGGAATAGTTGATAAAGTGAA
Source organism: Mixophyes fleayi (assembly GCF_038048845.1). Taxonomy (NCBI): domain Eukaryota; kingdom Metazoa; phylum Chordata; class Amphibia; order Anura; family Limnodynastidae; genus Mixophyes; species Mixophyes fleayi. The sequence continues at coordinate 164,914,875 of NC_134405.1, forward strand.
AATCATCTTTACCAATAAAACGCAACCTGTGAACTGACCAACTTAAGAAGACCCACTTCAAACAATGTTAGGATTCCTTTTCAGCAAAAGATGGAGTTAAGCTTTACTACTACAAATCCGTAAAAAATTAGTCTAATTTTAGCAGAATGCTGCACCTCTATGTATCTCGTATTTACTTGCACTGCAAAATTTCAACCACAAATTTGACTTAATTTTAGTTCATAATTTTCTGAAACACACAGCCTTTCTAGTCTGATACTATATTAATTTCTCAAGACTTCTTATTTTTTGGGTGTGTGTAATATGTAAATATATTTATTTAATGTTCTAAGCCATTAATTGTATTTTGTTTTTTTCTTCTCCAGCCGCCTGCCTTGTACTTGGTTGCATGATTTTTCCTGATGGCTGGGATGCAGATGAAGTTAAACGTATGTGCGGTGAAAAGACTGACAAGTATTCTCTTGGTGCGTGTTCAGTGCGTTGGGCTTACATTTTGGCAATCATTGGAATATTGGATGCCCTTATCCTATCTTTTCTGGCCTTTGTGCTTGGTAACAGACTGGACACCTTAATGGCTGAGCAACTCAAACTTGAAAGTAAAGGTAAAGATACATTTTATTACACACAAGGGTAGGTAGGGGCATGGGCGAAGAGCAAGTGCAGCTCTGTGTATAAAAGCTGCTTTTACATCTTTGATATCCTTGTGTCTGTTAATGTGTGCAAAGATGTTGTCAATGTGCATGAAGATGGTGAATTTGCAGGTGTGCACCTAATTTTCATTTAAACTAAAGCAAGCACTCTCCCATAATTATAGAATGCATAATGACACTGTGATTAGCATTACTGCTTCACAGCATTGGGGTCATGGGCTAAATTTCAAGCAGGGCACTATATCTGGAGTTTATATATTCTCCCCGTGTTCATGTGGGATTTTTCCAGGTACACCATTTATACACTCAATGCATTCAGATCTTAACCCATGTACAGCGTATTATGTGAACAAGCCCTCAAAGCTCTACTTGCAGTGCCTTCAATATGGTTCTTGACAGAAGGTCCAATGTACATAGAGCAAAAACCATCTTCATTATTAAGCACTTATATCAAATACTTAAGAATGTATGCATATTATGGTCAATGGTATTAAAATCTAGTTTTACCTAAAACTTAGTGTCTAATGGTTCCTTAAAGATTACCTTTATTTCCTGTTAAGAACTAATTTAGCTCTTCTGCAAATGTCATAGTATTGCGGTATAAGGTATCCAGGTATTGAAAATGAAGGTGTTTGTGACCCAACTCCAGGCTGAAATTTCGATATATTTACCATCATACTGATGGAAAACACAGGAATAAAAAATAAAAAGTATTTTTTTTAATATTGCTCTTAAAAATGTTTTATCACACTCTCGAACAATTTAAATGAGAATGACTAATGAGAGTTTATTATTTGTTTTTCACAGTGAGTGAATTGGGACGAATAGGGAAAAGTTTTAAAAAAAAATGTATTCACTATACAAAGCTTTTCCTTGCTTTTATAATGCTCCTAGCAGTTAACTGCTACTTTACTTGTTATACCTAGCTTTACTTCAAGCAATGATTTGCAGGTGTTAACCCAAATGTCCCAACATACAATTTATGTTCTTTGTTCCTCCCGCTTAAAACACAAGCCTAAACTAGCATTTTAGTGAGGGTGGAATATAATGGAATTAATACATTTAAATGTCTAGAAAATATACCTGATGCTAAATGAAGTAAGATTATAAAGGGGAGATTAAAAAGAAGAAGCCTGTGTTTCAAAAATTCTTGTTGTTCAAATATTACAACATGAATGTGCAAAGCATACATGCTAAATGGGTGTATTAAAGTAATTTTATCGTTTTCAAATAAGCATTGCCCAAGTGATTGTATTGTGTTTCCAATGCACAAAGTAATTTATTTTAGCAGATGTAAAATTTAACAGTTCAATACATGATTATAATACAGTACAGCCAATACCAAAAGATAAATACATACCGCTGCGTTCGCTTCCGCTAGCTGCGCTCCCACGGGTACCAGTGAACAGTATTTCACTCCAGAATACTGTGGTCAGAGTATGACTGAAGCCAGTAGGAGCACAGCTATATTATATACACTCAGTGTTACAGAGAGAACAATGCAGATGACGTGGCTTGTTTCTATAGGTCCAGACTTCAGGTGGGTCCAGTGTAAACAGGTCATAGGCTAGTTCAAACAACCCCCTCCAAGGCTGAGGGTCAACATTCCAGATGATTTTCCTGCCCAGAAACCAGTTACAATTAGTCCATTGGCATTTTATAGTCGGTATCACTTTAAGTGTTTTATTCCTTAACATCACTAACTAGAGTATGCAATGTGCGATCTGTTCGGCGAAAGAACCGGACAACTGCTGATGAACAGGGGATTTAAATGATACCAGACATGACAAATTTCCTATAACCTGAACCTTGAATAACACTAAAGTGTATAATATAATCATAATATATGAACTAATAATAAACTAAATACTATCTGCTCATAAATCACTGTGGATTGGAATCAATATAAATATGAAATATATAAATAACTAAATGTTAGAGTGCGTGCGCATTTTACCGTGCGATTGCACCATGCGACGTGTTAGGCGGCATACTGATTGCGATCGCACGGCAAAACAATATTAACCAATATACTTTCGTTCATCCAATTATACGACTTTGACAGTTCCACCCCTTGATAGTATAATAAACTATCACCTTAAAAATGTTATATGCAGGATCTCAGTACCACGTTTCATTGCTCTGTAATGTAAGTCCCTCTTGATGTATGACCACGCTGTCTGTAGCTCTAAACAATAGAGTCTTAATCCTCAAAACATTTTTTTTTTCTTTTACTATAGACCTCTGGAGCTTGAAGATAACCCCTTTTTTTTTTTTTTTGCTCTTCAAGAGTACAATAGAACATGTAATACATTATTTGGAATGGTACAGGGTACAATAGAGCATGTATCATCAATACACAATACTCTACTACAGTTGTTTATGTCTAACAGGTTCATCCGACCAACGCATGTCTTTAAGCTCAGACAACATTTAAACATTTAAACATTTCACGTTCACCAATAACATCATAAACCTGAGTTACAATATACATTCCAATAATATCAACATTTCCTTTTTTCAACACATGTGGGGCAGGCTACTGTCTGCTCATTTTCCCAGTCTCCCAATACTCAAGTTTCTTTGTACGTGAAACAGTGGTCGGCTTGCCAAATATTGGGAGACTCCAGACTAAGGGACCTAGGCGTCGTACTTTCCCCTAGAGACCTCCCACTCCATAATTCGGGTACCTCAGGAATATTTAGTGGAAAGAGAACTAGTCCTACTCGATATAATCACTGAGGCAGGTGAGCGCATACCCAGCACTTTTACAACCTTACCCACCCAAGAATGATAATCAATCTCAAGGATGCCTGTTCAAGACCGAATATTACTGGACTGGCATCGCTGGATATACCGCTCTTCAACTATGCTGTCAACGTACTTATGGACGTAATTCTACTCAGACAATAGCCCCTCGCACTTCCTCCAAGCTCCAAGGTTTCCAAATTTTCCTTTTACCCCTGAATTGAATAGAGTAATTGGCTGGATCTTCTCCTTCATCCCCAATTCCTCTATATCATTACCTGAACCAGCCTCTGTCACCTGTCAATAATTAAAAGAATTGACCGTCCTGAAAAGAGAATGAGATGAGACAAACACAAAACAGGAAAACTACAACTTCATGCTGGACAACTGTCTTAGCCTTTGGCTCAGGTGCTACTAACTGCATTCGAGGCCTTCCAGAACGGATTCATGAGTGCACTTGAACCCTTCTCTGGGTGTTGACTCCTCTGCAGTGGGTGAAATGGGCACCAGTGTGTCTCTGCTACCCTTGAAGTTGTGATGCTGGTAGCCTACACCTGGTACCTGTCTGTCAAATAACCTGAGCCTAGGAAATTACTGTTCCACAACTTACTCTCCTGGTCCAACATCCTGACAGTTAGTGTAACTTTTCAGGAAACAGTGTTTTGAACGTTCTCGGTTGCTGTCTCGCTATTTACCTCTCCTCTCAAGGTCTAGACCAGTCTCTCAGTTACAAACTCATCACAAGAAAAGTCCTAAACATTTCAAAAGTCAACAGGTTAGGAGGCAGCTCAGGAGTGATCTTGATAGTGGGGAGGACTAGTGGCTAAAGCTACCAGCCACTTCAGTCAAGTTCCAACCCTTATTCTATTCAAATCGTTCTAACTAGTACCGTTACTTTATGTTTACACTGGTTTGTGGCTAATCAAAAGTATGTAATTTGTTACAACTACTCATACATTGTACATTTATTATCAATAACATGACTACCCCTATCACCTATTATAACTCTAGGGCTATCACATTGAATAACAAAAGCTTTGAGTATGACACAGTAATACATTAGACACATTTCAATACACCTTTACCCAGACATATTTCATCAGTATACCAGTGTATACTTGAGGATCTTGCAAGGTGGTAATTGGATGACGTGGATTTGTTTTACCTGGATAAAAACCCATCTGCAGGAGGGATATGGGATGGCTCTATTGGTATCATCTTCCTGACATTCTCTCAATCAAATACAGAAGTGGAAGCTGCTCAAATCAATTTATAGGCCATAACAGGTGCTTGAAAGGGTGGGGTTATCCTGCAAGGAACATACACACAACATTTTTTCCCCCAGCACACTGCTATAGCCAGCAACAGATCTGCCATTTCTACTGTAGATAAAAATGCAAAAGTCTTTGTTGCACACATTTGCAAATGTATGTTTAAGCCATCTGCCACGCCAAGGCGCTTTTGCTAATAGGATGGTCCTACTCTAAACAATGAGAGTCCCATATATTTGGGCCATACATATGTGTTTTTAAATTGAGAGCCAACTTACCAAAGAGGTACCCGAGAAGCCTCCAAAGAGCAATTCAGTGCCAGTACCCCCTCTCAGCTACTGACACCAACATGCCTCTCAGACAAATACAGAAGTGGAAGCTGCTCAAATCAATTTATAGGCCATAACAGGTGCTTGAAAGGGTGGGGTTATCCTGCAAGGAACATACACACAACATTTTTTCCCCCAGCACACTGCTATAGCCAGCAACAGATCTGCCATTTCTACTGTAGATAAAAATGCAAAAGTCTTTGTTGCACACATTTGCAAATGTATGTTTAAGCCATCCGCCACGCCAAGGCGCTTTTGCTAATAGGATGGTCCTACTCTAAACAATGAGAGTCCCATATATTTGGGCCATACATATGTGTTTTTAAATTGAGAGCCAACTTACCAAAGAGGTACCCCAGAAGCCTCCAAACAGCAATTCAGTGCCAGTACCCCCTCTCAGCTACTGACACCAACATGCCTCTCAGACAAATACAGAAGTGGAAGCTGCTCAAATCAATTTATAGGCCATAACAGGTGCCTGAAAGGATGGGGTTATCCTGCAAGGAACATACACACAACATTTTTCCCCCAGCACACTGCTATAGCCAGCAACAGATCTGCTATTTCTACTGTAGATAAAAATGCAAAAGTCTTTGTTGCACACATTTGCAAATGTATGTTTAAGCCATCCGCCACGCCAAGGCGCTTTTGCTAATAGGATGGTCCTACTCTAAACAATGAGAGTCCCATATATTTGGGCCATACATATGTGTTTTTAAATTGAGAGCCAACTTACCAAAGAGGTACCCCAGAAGCCTCCAAACAGCAATTCAGTGCCAGTACCCCCTCTCAGCTACTGACACCAACATGCCTCTCAGACAAATACAGAAGTGGAAGCTGCTCAAATCAATTTATAGGCCATAACAATCAAGAAATGACGTTGCCTTCCTACTAGCTTAAGAAGAAACGTCTGGTGCACCCCAATATACTCTTACCAGCATGCACATACCTTCTGTACCCAGCTGAGCCAGACCATGTGCTGCCTCCGCTAGGTCTGGATGATACCCTCTAGGAGCTACTTTTCTACCTTGTCCATCTCTCCAGGGTCCACCAGACTCCTAACCACATCTCTTCACCCTCTAGACAGTTTATTCTTCAGGTAACACAAATCTTAATTTATTAACTAATATGTGTATGCTTGCATGTGTGTATGTGTGTGTGTGTGTGTGTACACATTTTAAAACAATACAACGAAAAACAAAACATAGATTTGTCAGCTGTCACATTAAACCCTGCTGTCTATTTGACAGCTATGTTCGCCCTGGTGTGACAGCCATGTATAGTCGTTTGTGTAAGTGTGGATATTACTAGCAGCTACTTCAGTTGGTAACTGTGTCACTGTATCAAGTCCTCTATGTAATGTCCTACTCATGTGCTGGTATTGATAAAAAAAGATTTTTCAGTCGCCCCCTAGACTAGAAAAATGCTGAAGCCCAATGTATATCAATCGATTTTCCCTCTGCCAACTCACATGCCATTTTCAGTACCCCACATTCAGCTATTTGACTAAGTGAGAAGGGCAAAGGAGTGTATCTCTATAATACTTTCTTCAAATACATGTCTGTCTAACAGTGAAAAAATATAAAACATGAAAATTTTACATTTTCTAGGGGTTCACATTATGTCGTGTCTTGTGGCAAAAATCCTACTATAATGTTCTACACAGAGATGCATATCTGTATGTCTAACCTCCAGCAATATAAAGGCACATTTTGTACAGGAGACACGAAAAGAAAAAACCCAAAAACAAAACAGATATGCAATCTATAAAACATGAATCGTATTTGCACAACAAAAAACTTTCTGCTTAAAACCAGCAGCTTCTATACACATAAAAACCAAACCGCTAGCTGCTTCTGTGACTTATGTCAATCTAGTGGGTATATCCCTGAGTCTGTCTTATGTCACAAATGTCTTAGCCCCATGAATGAGACCCTGTCTACGTCTTTTTGTACCTCTATACAAGAGAAGAGAAAGATACTAACAGGGATGTAAAGATTGAAGAATAGGAGAGCAACGAATAATAATACAAAGATTTGAATACAAGGGTTTGAAAACAAACAGAAATGCAGAAAGGGAGATTTTACAGCAAACATGACAGCTGGATTGGACCCTATGGGAAAAGGGCTGTATTTATTCCACTTATCCCCTTAGCTATTCGCTAAACTATGACCCCTCCCCATACTTGACTAGGGGGTCTTACGTCAACCGTGCTATGCAGTGTCGTCTGTCATTAGCTCATTAGGATCTCGGTATCACTATAACTATATACCTTTGTGACGGACTTCCTGACTTATAATAGAGAAGGGAAAAATTAACCCTTTGTGACTCATACTTAATATCTCACTGGTGTTTCTATCTGAAATACATAAACAACATTTTAGAGCAAAGTATGTACATACTTCATTTTTGAATAATGGCTCTCAACCAAACAAATTATCATGAGCCACTGCAGCCTAAAACAAAGAGTGTTCCAATGATCCATTGTTAATTTGTCTTTCAAGAGTAATTTTTCCACTTCTCTATCCCACACCCTTAATCACTATAGCTGGGTACACACTACACGGTTTTCGTCCAATAATCGGCTCAAACAGCCGACATACGACCGCTCGTTCAATAGTCAGGTCAGTGTGTGTAGTGACACGATGGTCGAATGTCTGCCCAAATGGACGATTGTCTCCTCATTTGGTTGGTCGTACCGTTCAATATTTTCGTTCCAATCTCGTTTCCGTTGTGTAGTTAGTATAAACCGACCTATCCACAACAGTGAGTACGAAATTACAGTCATTGCTCACGACAACATGGCTGTAAAAAGTCGCTAAAGGGACGTCCGCTCTTCCCTTTTTCATCCTAAACAAGGCTAGTGTGTATGCAGTCCATGGACCGAGCAATCGGACCATCGATCGCATGTAAAATCGCTCGGCATAAAAAGTTGGTTGAAATTTCTGTAGTGTGTACCCAGCTTAAGTCTATATTTCTTTTGTCTACCCTTATCTGGGAGAAAAAAAACAAGATAGTTATCTTTAAACAACAAATTTTCATTCCTTACCATCGGCCAGCGATCAGGAAAGCAAACATATGACAACATAAAGCAAACAAGCAATAACAACAAAGTATACTTTTAAGTCAGTTTCTTTCTAACCCTGCACACTAATACTTACCACAGAATAACATTTACCCTACCTGGTTGTAGGACTATAGGTATGACTTGACTGCTTGAGTTGGCTATAGTTCTCCCTCTAAGTATTTATTGCTATGAGGTGTGCAGGCAACTGTTGGGAAACCTCTGAGGCTTGTGTGCCTTCTTTGTGGGTGTCTATGTGATTCCCCCTTAGGCAGCCCAAGTCTCTTAGCTTTCGCTCTTGACATTGTACAGTCCCTTGCTTGGTGTCCTGTTTTATGGCATCTAAAACACTTCCTCAACTCATGTTGTTTCTGTTCCTTAAACCAGGTGTTATTATACTGTGGTCGTGGGTGCAGTCCCTCTAGTGCTGGGTTTCTTACCATCATTACCCTACCACTTAGTGTCTCTTTCTGTTATTTTATTCTACTATCGTTCTCATGGAGTCAGCTATTGGACTGTCACGGGCACTAGGAGTCTTGCCCAGGAATTCACCAGATAACTGGGCTTACCAGAGTAGTGAAGTTCACACAACGGTCCTCTGGTAGCAGGGTGACTAGCGGAACATATATCACAGCAGATGGAGAGAGAATGCCAATAAATAATAGGAAAGTCAGTGACTTGCAGCAATCTTTGGTCAATGAATCAGCAAATAGCTGATATAGTGGAAAGGCAGATTTGAACACGGAGATCAGGATGGACGTGAGTAGAAGCAGGGAGGAAGCAGGGAAGTCACTGGTCTGCGTACAGCAAGTTGTACCACTGCTTATGGTGAAGAGACTTGTCCAGGTGCAGGTAGGTAGCGGGGAAGTCAGTGGTCTGCGTATAGCAAGTTGTACCACTGCTTATGTTGAGAAGACTTGTCCAGGTGCAGGTAGGTAGTGGGGAAGTCAGTGGTCTGCGTATAGCGAGTTGTACCACTGCTTATGGTGAGAAGACTTGTCCAGGTGCAGGTAGGTAGCGGGGAAGTCAGTGGTCTGCGTATAGCAAGTTGTACCACTGCTTCTGGTGAGAAGACTTGTCCAGGTGCAGGTAGGTAGCGGGGAAGTCAGTGGTCTGCGTATAGCAAGTTGTACCACTGCTTAATAGGTGAGGATGTGTACAGGTGTTGATGAGTGGAAGCATACAAAGATAATAGGATGCAGACACTGAGAGCACAGAGGAACTTGATCCCAATAGGTATGCAGCGTATCCAACAAAGTCTATATAACGGTATGTGTGGCGCTGCTTGGTAGAGACTTGCTTAGCACAGATATGCAGGCCAATAATGGATAGTCAATCACAATTATGCATATAACGACTGAGTAGTACGGTTAATTCCAAACAGGTATGCAGCGTAACAATAACAGTCTATAGCGGGTATGGATACCGCTGCTGAGCGTGGAAACTTGTCCTATTGGATATGCAGAGTAAACGTAGCAAGTCAATTATAGATAGGCATACCGCTATTCAGTAGAACAGTCTGTCCACAGGGAGATGCAGGAACTGCAGAGACGCTGGATGGCAGAGACGAGTGTAGGAGCCACAGGTGAGTAGATCCGGTAATCAGAGTCCAGCTGAGGACACAGGCAGGAAACAGGAGACTGTAGCAGGTATGGAAACCAGCGATGAGTAGCACAGGGAATCCACAGGAACTGAAGACACTAGTAGTACACAGGAGACAGTAGCGGGTATGGAAACCAGCGATGAGTAAATCAGGAATCAGCAGGAAACTGAAGACACTAGTAGAACACAGGAGACACCTTCAGAGACTCACAGGGAATGAGACTCCAAGATCAGGCAATGAGGTAATGCACACAGGTGCCTTAAATAGAGAGTTGCCTGATCAACCAATTTGGATTAAAAGCAACAGTCACCAGAGTTCTTGGGAGCTGCGCATGCACCGACCATCAGGATGGCGGACGGTCGCGGTTCAGGATAGGTCCTGGCAGGAAGGTCTATGGAGCCACGCACCAGCGCAGAGACACTCACGGTCCGGTGAGTGACATTGACACATTTACAGTGATTCCTTTCCAGTGTGGTAATGAAGTTTGCACCCTGCTTTTTAAATTTTCCCTGAGGCCATCCATTAAGACTGTAACAGCAACCTCCCTGTAGTGTACATTATCTTTTATGTCTGATACTCCAGTGTATTTGGCCATTGCTGTCAGGGCTCTGTAAAAATAATCTGTTACATTTTCACTATCCTGTTGTCTGATAGTAAAAATTTTCTTCTAGTCCAATACCACGGGAAAGTATATGGCCAACTGAGAAATTATGCTATTAATATTTTCATGGTTATCACCCTCTGTTGAGGATCTATCCTCTTCCAACATACAATCCTTAATAAACTCTTGTATATCAGTATCGAGAGGAAGACAGGTCTTCAACACTACTCGCCAATCGTTATAAGTTGGCTCGTACACATTACCATAATATCTAATAAACTTCTGACATTTGGCCAAACCTTTTCTAGCATCAGGGAAATCAGACAAAATTGAAAACATTTCAGACCTAGTGCATGGATCATGCTTTGCTACATATTTTAAGGGAACTTCACCATCTCTGTCCATCTTCCCATTGGGAACTGCTGTTGTGCGGACAGGATGTAAGCCTCCTAAATCACTACATTCTGAACTAGTTGCTGGAACTGCTGTTACAGTGTAATGTATGTCTCCCCTTCTGTTAACCTTTACATTATTCTCACCAATTTCAGCTGCTGCCCCTGCTGGTGGGATCATTCCTTTTATTTGCCCTGAAACATTACTTTTAACATTACTTAAAACATCGTACAAAATACTAGTTACAGTTTTTACCTTTTTAGTATCGGTTGTACTTACCGCCCCAACCACATTTGTCGGGGGCGCTCTTGCGATCAGTTCTCCACGCTTTTCAACGGCTATTTCCGCTATGCGCGCGCTTTTCACCACACTTACTTCCGCTGTTCACTCGTTGGTCTGCCACGTGTTGCCTTCCATTTGCCACAACTTTAAACAATCATCATGTTTAGTCCTCACTTCTGTTGATCTTATCAACCACACCTTTTCTTTAACGTTATTCAGTACCTCTGAATTAAAACTCCCTATTCTTGGGAAAGGCCTAACACAATCCTTGGTCATCTTGACCCATGTGTCGCAATATGCCGTTGCGTATGCACCATATTTCTTACACATAAGAAATCTTGCTGAACCAATAAGGCCTTCCTTAGGCAGTACATCGGCCCTCTCTAGCGTCTGCTTAGCACCCATGTTGAACAATATCAGGCCCCAGGAATATCACAGTATCCAGCCGCTACTTTCAACACGCTGCCACCCGCAATCTACCGCTAGAGATATTTACCGGCCTGTGGACGTATTTGCTTCAAGCCGCGTCCACTCGCTTCCTCTTGTACTAAACAAAGACCTCTAACACAGAAATATCAATGCGGACTAAAGGGCTATCAGCTGCTCGATACCATTGACTCTCCAGCAAATCTGATGAGTTTATTACAACTGGCAGCATCTGGTAAAGTCAATTACCAGCCTTGCCAACATAATTCCACCCCGCTGCTCTCCCAAGTCACAATCACGGCCTTCCTTATCGTGCGGTCCGATCGCAACACTTAAAGATACTAGTTATCAGTAAACGTTGCGATTACTATTGGGCGCACATCGCGAAAACTTCCTTTGTTTCCGCTACCAGTATACCTGCCTTCTATACAGTACACCAGTTATTATTGGTACCAGTTGGGCACCTGCCTCGTCAGACAGCAACTGACACTCTATTCAACAATAGATCAAACATTAGTGTATTTAAGTCACCAAATCACACGACATGCACCTTTTCTGCGCAGAAAAGGGAAGTTTCCCTTTACAAGGCAGCGCCGCTTTAAATTTAAGCGCTGAAGACGGCGAACTCGCAGGAGTTCAACAATCCGGAAGTTAATACATTTACCCCATAGAGTTGAATGTCGTCAACATAAAGGTGATACTGAAGACCGAAGTAGGAGATGAGAGCACCAAGGGAGGAAGTGTAGAGCAAAAAGAGTAGAGGGCCAAGAACAGAGCCCTGCGGGACTCCTATGGGGAGAGGGTAGGGGGAGGAGGAAGAACCAGACGTGGATACAGAGAAGGAGCGATTAGCGAGGTATGAGGCGAACCAGGCATGGACAGAACCAGAGAGGCCGAGAGAGAGAAGAGTTTGCAGCAGGAGGGGGTGGTCCACGGTGTCAAAGGCTGCAGAGAGGTCAAGGAGGATGAGTACGGAGAAGTGACCCTTGTATTTGACTGATAGGAGATCATTAGTAACCTTGGCCAGGGCAGTTTCGGTAGAATGGAGGGGGCGGTAGCCAGATTGGAGAGGGTCAAGGAGGGAATTGTCCGCGAGGTTCCTGGTTAGGCGGCTGCAGACAATCCGCTCAAGTAATTTGGAGGCATAGGGAAGAAGAGAGATAGGGCGATAATTAGCAAGAGAGGTGGGGTCAAGATTGGGTTTTTTGAGGATAGGAGAGATAAGAGCATGTTTAAAAGAGGAGGGTACTACACCAGAGGAGAGTGATAGGTTGAAAATGTGTGCTAGGTAAGAGCAGGCTGTTGGAGAGAGAAAGCGAAGGAGGTGGGAGGGGATGGGATCTAGAGGGTGGAGAGGAAAGAATAAGGGAGCGAACTTCTTTATCAGTTGTAGGGCTGAAGGAGCACCAGAGTTGGTTGATGGGGGGAGGTGAAGCGATGAGGGTGGCGGGAGAAGGGGAGAAGGAGATCTTTAGTCTGATGGCCTCAATTTTGGAAGAGAAGAAAGTGGCAAAGTCAGAAGCTAAATACTATCTGCTCATAAATCACTGTGGAATGGAACCAATATGAATATGAAATACATAAATAACTAAATGTTAGAGTACGAGTGTGTGTGCATATTTTACCGCGCAATCGCGCTTTGCCACGTGTTACGTGGCATACTGATCGCAATCGCACGGCAAAACGATATTAACCAATATACTTTCGTTCATCCAATTATACGACTTTGACAGTGTAAACTTGGAACTTCCACAGCACAGGGGTTGAATATTTATACAAGCAGCATTTTTTAGTTTTAATTTAAAATAAATAAATAAAATCAGACAATGAATTAGGAGTTTAAAAAATTACTGTAAGAGTCTACTGGTTCGCAATAAAAATAGTGGCTGGAGCATGAAGTAATAACTTTGGCTTCTACCGAGACTTATTCTATACTACTACTATAATGTTTAGATTTTAGGGATATTTTCAACAAACAACAGTCTGAGATTCTACCATCTCATCGTGTATGGGACTGTCCCATCCATCTTTTCCCTGGTAACATGGGCCATGTCTCAATGTATTAAGGACAACTTTCATCGAAGTTTCATTAGACCCTTTACTTCCCCTGCAGGGGTAAAATTCTTTTCTGTATAAAAGAAAAACGAGTGTATCACGCGCCGGGTGTTCGGGCAGCGCACCCGACACCCGGCAGACTTACCTGTCATCGGCGCTCCGCTTCCTGCTGGGCGCCGCCATCTTGGATGCGCAGACCCGGCGGCTGCATTAATTCTTCTGCTTTCTGTTGATTGGTCCTTCTCTTTGGTGGCAAGTTTAAAAGGCACCTCCTCTCTATCTTAAGTGCCTGTTCTTTGAGTCACCTCCTGGTGATAGAAGTGGCTTCCTATTGCCTTCCAGCAGTTACCTTCCATTCTGGACTGCAGAGCTTACGCTTACTCTCCCGTACTTTTCATCTGTCATACAGTGACCTACAGAGCTGACGCTCATCTCCGGAAATCTCCTCTACATTGTCTACAGAGCTGACGCTCACTCTTCTAAACTCTCCGCCACATAGTGGTCTGCAGAGCTGACGCTCACTCTCCTGATTCTCCACCACATAGTGGTCTGCAGAGCTAACACTCACTCTCCTGTACCTTTCATCTGTCACACAGTGACCTGCAGAGCTGACGCTCATCTCCGGAAATCTCCTCTACATTGTCTGCAGAGCTGACGCTCACTCTTCTGAACTCTCCACCACATAGTGGCCTGCAGAGCTAACGCTCACCTACCTGTATCCACTTCATCTGCCACATAGTGGCCGGCAGAGCTGACGCTCATCCCCTGAAATCAACTCTACGTTTGTCTGCAGAGCTGACGCTCATTCTCCTGAACTTTACACCACATAGTGGCCTACAGAGCTGACGCTCATCCTCCTGTATCCACTTCATCTGCCACATAGTGGCCGGCAGAGTTATACCGATCTCCGACATCTTCACTGCCATTACTTACAGCATTGACCGCTCTTCCTACGGTACTATTGCCTGTAGTCTTCCCAGGGACTTCCGTACAGTGCTCTAGTAGGGACCGCGACCTGCGAGGTAGACGCAGCTAAGCCCATACCGCTTTGCGGCGGTTCCTGGTGAACACCGTCTCCTCGTTAGACTCCGCGTCCTGTTGGAGTAGTGCCAAACTGTTCGAATCTCTTGGTTTCGCTACATCTACCGAGTCTCCTCGTAAGAACCGTGACAGAGTGCCTTCGTCTATGCATCAACACATTAAATATAGTTTCCTACTTCCTCTGATTTCTGAACTATTCGGCTGTATTAAGGGAGCCACTGTCTTCTTCAAATTAGCCCTGAGGGGAGCATATAGTCTAGAATGCATACGTGAAGGGGATGAATGAAAAAACACCTTTAATACTTGTGATGGTCACTATGAATATTTGGTTATACTATTCTTAATAGCCATGTGCCTGAGAAGACCGTTAGCGTCAGAAGGAATCGCACAGCAGGGACAGGAGCGGAGGTGCAGAGCAGTGCCTCAGATGCTGCCAGCCACTGCTGCAGAGGCAGTTACTGCACCACTACGCACTTGAGAGTGGTCTAAGGTAGGTGAGCTCTCTCCCAGCATAGTGGTGAGAGAGAGATTTAAGCACAAGTCGCGGCGAGGCTCCAGGCTACAGACTTTATGGTATTTATAGCTGTGAAGATACCTGGTTTTCTGGTCCAATTCTACCCACTACATTCTGGCTGGCCACCCACGGGTCCTTCCTAAGCCAGAGAAGCCTACTCAGTACCTTCTAAGGTTCTTCTTATTAGTCACTCAGGCAAATGCAATTAGAAAAGTACAGCAGTACATTTTTTGTAATATTACTATGATTATTGATTATTATGTACACACAGTAAAAAAAATGCCAGGCAGGTTTACCACATTATCTGTCCCTTACCCCACTAGCTTAAGGAGTTACAGTAGCCTGGCTTTCCAGACTTGACAACCCATGGATCTCTCTTGGCTGCATATGTAGACTCTGGTAGACAAACCACAACCAGACCTTGCACCTTCCAGCAATCAAATCACAGAATGAACACCCCCCCACCCCCCTAGAGTGGCTCCTTATATCTACGGTCTAATTTCCACAGAGCTTTCCCCTTTCTGAGCAAACCAATGGGCCTCACCTTGTTTAACATTGGTCAGTGTTGGACTAGGGGGGGTTGGAGAGGGGAATGAAGATGAGCTATCCTTCCACAGAACCTCCCCTGCCTGATGGCATATCTGGAATAGGCTTCTGAGAACAATGGACACTAATTAGTTTTCCCCCTCCAGAATCTTGCAACCTGATCCCTACCCATAACCCCCTGGCTTCACTTTAAGGACAATGAATAACAACCTCACTGCCACATCACCAATATACAATAAACAATATTCATATTTACAATGAGCTACAATGTCCCCTTATCCACGTGTAATTAGACACTGCCGTTGAACTCTGTCGAGATGGGGAACAAAAGCAAGATCTATAAAAAGTACTTGCTATAATCCACATTGTGTGAGAAGTGAGGAACAAGATGGTTACAGTAATATCAAAGTCGCTTTGTCACAATAGCCCTAATAAATTAGGTTCTCTGTTAATGTTGAATAACCTGATGCAATGCTACAACATGCATGGCTGCTGATTAGTGACAATTTATTAGTTAGCCTGTTGCCAGGTCAGGCAGTAGTTAATATAATCATAATCCCCTTGCTAGGCATTAATTTGGTAGAAGGACTGTCCCTTGGAACGGTGGCCAATTGTTTCCGGGGCTGGTGGGGGAGGGGTTTGTTCCTTCATAAGGTGAGCCTAAGATCCTCCTTGGCATGCTCTTTCACTGTGAATGAGACATGCCAGAAGAAGCAGACCTGTTCAGCCCTCCTCTCCCCTTCCATGCTGTCCGGTGTCATAAGTGGGTGGTTTATGAGTGATGATAGCTCTGTTTACTGGGCTTAGGTCTGTTATACAGGTTTCCTTTCCTTATATTGATAAGTGTTCTGTTTGTGGTTTACTTTATTCTCTGCCTTTGTGCTATGTCTGATAAGGGGAGTGATTCCAGAGCTAAGGCTGTAACAATGACCGATTAAAAAATGTTACATGTTGCAAATGCCATGCTAAGTTACCTCTGGGGCAGGCAGGAGCACATGTGCTATGTGCAGCCTGCCAGCCTGAGGTTCTGTTTCTGTATGTGCCTGAGGGCCCAGGTGCTGATTTTGTTGAGCCGCTTGAGCTAAATCTTTAGGCAGTGCTATTTCTGAGATTGCTCAGTTCTCCCATGCTCGGGAGAGATGTCCTTCTCAGGTCCCCTCAGGTTAAGGGGTAGATATGGGGAGACAGGCCTAGCCAGGGGTTAGTGCGTCCTGTGCAAGCATCCCGGGAGGAGCCATTATGGGCAAGAAGTTTGGCAACTTCTGTGCAGGGTTTAGCCAGAATGTCCTTCTCTTTAGAAAGCATGTTGGATCCTACAATGCCTCTAGCCTCTTGCAAACTCGGAGGGTTGGTTCCCCAGTGTGAATTGGGTCAAATTCTGATGGTTTCACCTTAGACGAGGATGAAGTTGTTGGCAGGTGTGAGGAGAATTCTTCACACTTTGAAGAAGATCCCTATACCCGACAAGGAGTGGATGAGCTATTTCAGGCAGTATGCCTAGTATTTGACATCTAGGAGGCAGAGGTTCCAGATATTGCTGGTTCCTCCCTATTTAAGAGAGAGGCTAAGAAAAATAAGTTTTTTCCCTCCTCTTCTCAGCTAGAGGATTTACTAGGTGAGGCATGGACCTCACCAGACCGTAAATTCCAAGTGTCACGTAAGCTGCAGAGCTGTTATTGTTTTCCGCTAGAAGATACAGTTAAGTGGGAGGTACCCCTTAAGGTGGATGCCTCGGTAGCAAGGTTGTCCAAAAAACTATTCCTATTCCTAATGCAGTAAACACTAAAATCGGTGCTGACCGTAAGGTTGAGTACGTGTTAAGATCTAATTTTATAGCTGCAGATGCATCTTCAAGACACATTTTAGCCTCGGGATGGGTTAACAAGGCTGCATGGAGGTGGTCGGAACAGCTCTCAGAAGGCCTGAAAGCTGGCAGGCGGGGGTCTTAATTATTGCCATTACTGGAACAAAATCTGGGTGCCACTGAGTATGTGGCAGAGGCCGCTTTAAATGCCGGATTGATTGCAGCTAGGACTTTAGATTTAGCAATTTCGACTCGATGCGCTGTCTGGCTCATGGCTTGGGAAGCTGGTACTGTGTCCAAGTGTACATTAGAGTCTAACCCTTTCTCTGGGGGTGTGTTATTGGACCTGAGCTAGATAAAATGATCAGCCAGGTCTCAGAGGTCAAGAGCGTCTTCCTTTCTGTCGGCGCTCCAAAATCCAGAGCAGCAAGATCTTGTTTCTTGCTATTCTCTGTGTAGTTTCCAACCAGGGAAGTCCATGGATCAGTACTCCCATGGCCAGATTTCAGGTAGGAGATTGGCTCAGATTGGAAATTTGCAGAGGGGGAGACAAGCCTGGGAGCTGAAATGCCCAGCAGCTAGACTCCATGACAAATCCTCAGCATGACAGAGGGTCTTCTGTGGTGGGAGCCCGTTTACTTCTTTTCCGGGACCAGTGGATGGAGTCCACCACCTATGCCTGGGTAAGAGAGATTGTGGTGTGAGGATACATTACAGACCTCCTCGGACTCCCACCCAGAAGATTCTTCACTACAGGGCTGCCGGCAGAGAACACCAAACGCCTTGCCATGCGAAAGGTGGTTCAGGCATGGTTTCCCCTGTTCCGGATCACTAAAGAACTTTAGTTTTTTATGCATACCTTTTTCTTGTCCAGAAACCAGATGGTTCATTCAGGCCCATCTTGAATCTGAAGGCTTTAAACACCCAGCTCCGGATGGATAGATTCATGATGGAGTTTCTAAGATCAGTGATGAATGGCATGAAAAGGAACGAGTATATGGGGTCTTTGGATATCAAGGATGCATATCTTCACATGCCTATTTGGAAAGGACATCATTGCCTTCTAAGGTTTGCCATTCAGTCTCACCACTTTCAATTTCAGGTACTTCCCTATAGGTTTTTACCAAAATTATGGCCGTCATGGCAGCACTGCTAAGGTCAAGGGGAATAAAGATTATTTCCTATTTTTAATAAAGACTATTTCTGCAGCCATTCTTCAGGCTCACGTGGTTGAGACTGCTCAAATTTTCGAATCCCATGGGTGGATTCTAAATCTTCAAAAGTCCAATTTAATTCCGTCTCAGCGGATAGTCTTTTTAGCGGACAAGGTCTCATCCTTACAAAACATAGTAAGGTCTCTGTTACCTCAGAGACGGACGTCCATTCTTTTCTGCGTGAAAGTCCTAGGCAAAATGGTGTCAATTCTCCAGACGATCCCATTTGCTCAATTTTATACCAGATGGTTTCAATTGAAGCTGCTCTCCAAGTGGAACAAGTCACACCTTTGTCTGTCCAGCCAGGTCATACGCCTATCCCCGAAGACACGTCACTCGTTCCTTTGGTGGCTAAGGAGTGAGAACCTTGGCAGAGTTCGCTGGTTTGCTGTGGGGAATGGATTCTGCTGACTACAGACGCCAGTCTTCAAGGTTGGGGGGCTGTCACCTGTCAGATTAATTTTCAGCGTCTTTGTTCGACACTGAAGTCAAAGCTCCCTATAAATGTATTAGAATTGCGGGCAGTGTTTTGCGCTCTAATCAGTGTAAAACATTTGCTACAGGGAACTTCTGTAAAGATACAATCAGACAATGCCACAGCGGTGGCATACCTCAACCACCAAGAAGGGGCAAGAAGATACCCCGGTATGAGAGAGACCGGCAGGATTTTTCGGTGGGCATAACTTCAGACCATATTCTGCCTCTATGTACTATACAAACCCCATTAATTAAGAACATATTCCAGTGATGATATAAGTGGTGAAATATATCACCCACTGCTGCCATCTAGAGTCCATACCTGCACAACAGAATCATCAGATATTTATATATCTGTGTCTGGCTTATTAGTTCAACAATGTTGCTATCTGTGTAGTATATCTACAAACTTACACACGATAAGGACACTTTGAATTCAAACAGCACTGTAACAATTTCATATGGACTATTTGTAAACAGCCTTTTTTCTATTCATTTATAAAGTATCACTGGTACTAATGATACAGGACATGTGAGTCCTGCTTATATATCCATGAGGTATATTACTAGTAAATTATTTTCAAGGCATTAGATATATAAGATCAGTTCCACTACTGGGTTATTATATTTTAACTCTTTCTTTACTCAACACTTTATTGTAAATACTTCGCTCTCACTTCATTTTGGTTGAATATATGTATACCTTTTTAATTAATACTAATGAAGTTTAATGTATTAAATACACCTTATTAATTATTGCCCATCCCTGGAGTGCTTTTTTGGTCAATTATGTTTCTTTGGATCTGTATGTCTCCGATAATATGCCTGCAAATGTGTTACTGGGTACAGATTTAGGAATGATGCTGTCTCAGCATGTCTCTAATGATGATGTTAATGCCACACCTGTTATTGCGTCAGAATCTGCTGAGAGTAAACACATTTTTTCCCAGAAACCACATGGTACGTATATTTTATGTGTGATATATATATATATATATATATATATATATATATATATATATATATATATATAAATATATATATGGTACAACAGAACAGAAGGAGGGCGCATTGGTGATGTTAACAGATTACACTGAACAAGGTGGGTACAAACATAAATTAAATAGGCATAAGGATGTAGTACAAGACTCTGGGTTGGTGTCCAACAATGTATGTAATTAGTCCAGTCTCAAATCCAAATGCTAGACAAAGTGACCAAACGTATCAGACACTGATGTGTAGAGAATCAACTCTGATGCCACAGTAAAAAGATACAATTGCTACTCATATAAAACTTGCTGGACCAGTGTACCACAGCTTACAAACTCTCCAATCATATGTCAGAAAAAGTAAAGCGATAAACAGGAGGTATATAGAGTAGTGCAGTTCTCCAGATAACAAATCAAATAGGTGGGAGCGTACCAGAAAGTAATATAAAACCAGCTTATCTGTATCAGGGTCTCCAAGAGGAAATCACGGCTCCGCCTAGTGTGTCAGGAACAGGCAAAACAGCAAATGCAGTATATAGTAATTCTTAGCCTCGGGCAGCCGTCCCCATGCAATCACCGCTATCAAAATTATGCAAAGTAAATAAAAGCTTATCTGTATTAGGCAGTGGGTCAACTTGTACCAGTATGGATCCCTGGAGGGTTCTACAGGTATTACCAACGATCTCCACACAGAAGTATCAGGGTATATACACTATATGTCCAGGATGGTAGTGTGACCTGATTAGCATATACAGCAGTAGCCTCCACGTGTTTCGTCTTAATAGACTTCTTCAGGGGGAATATATATATATTAACAAAACGCACACTTCTCATGGCACTTTTGTCACCTTCTGTTGCAAGAACACCCAGCAGATATCAGCAACACGAAAACTTCTTGTTTTAAATCAAAATATATTTATTGTGGGCATCACACTTCTTCTGTCAGGATGACACCAGCAAGCAACTACCTTTTGCTTGCACCTCCTGGTGACCCTAAACACTAACTAGACACAGACCAGCTCACTACTGACTGGCCAACTAGTTCAGCGTCAGTCACATCTGACAAGAGCACAACTCAATTTTAAATACACAAGGTCTCCTCCCACAGGCTTGGATGACTGGCAGGCGACACTCACACCTTGTCTTTAAAGGATATCTCCTCAGGTGCTCTGTAACGCCTAATCAGTACAGCCAACCCTATCAGCTCTGCTGCTAGCTGTGGAAACAAACATGTTAAAGCATGCAAGTAAATCACATATTACATTTACTTTATCACATGTCTCAGACCTGTACATAACTTAACATAAGCACACTGTTACACCCATGTATGACTTGGTCTGCAGCCTTTTACCTGCAGACTGTTAGCTCCATAGCTAATTCCACTCTGAGAGGCCTGTGGAAAACCACTCCCATTGCCACTATATATATATATATATATATATATATATATATATATATATATATATATATATATATATATTGTGGCAAGAGCCCGCTACTGCAGAAGCACACGCGTACAACTTCTTCCTTTTTATGCTTCTTTATTGTCAGGATGGTAATAATGTTTTGACACCGTATACTTGCACAGCAATTATGGAGACCCTCAACGCTTACTATACATAGTCCAGGTCTCTGTCCAGATCAGCCAGCTAGCCCAGCGTTGATCTCCCTGAACAATGAAACAAGCAGGGTTTTGTACCTGACACTCCTCCCACAGGCCTAGCTTGATGGACAGGTGACACACCCACCTTCTCTTTAAAAGGAAACGCCCATGCCTGGCTCTGTTTAGACTATCAGACCCACCCTGTCTGTTTGTTGAGAGGAAGCAGGTTTTAAATCATGTAAGTAAACCAATTTAAAACTACACATATGTTTTTACCTGGTTTAATCTCCACCTAGGTACATAACTGTGCCAATGTTTTACTCTACTTCCCTGCTTTCTCTGCATATTGCCAGCTAAATGCCTCCTTTTGTTACAATATATATATATATATATATATATATATATATATATGTATGTGTGTGTGTGTGTGTGAATTCTGCCTCCCCTCCTCTGGATGTTTCTTCCTGCGGATCCCCTGCTGCTACCACTACTCTAGGCCCTGGCTTCGGCCTCACTCTCCGGCCTCTCCTGGTTACCCACTCGCTCTCCGGTGGAGCCTGATCCTACAACCATCTGCGTCTCCCTTCTACCCTGGAGCAGTCCTTGATGCCTGTGCCTGATCCCACTTCTGCCGCCTGAAGTCCACTTCTGCCGCCTGAAGTCCACATTGCCACACTCTCTCGCCTGATCTCGCTCTCTACTCTGCTCTCACGGGCTCACTTCCTCGTTTTGGCCTCACAACTACAGCTCCTGGCTTGGGCCTGCTCTCTCGGCTGACTATTATCTGACTACTATTTGTTGTCTCCTACCTGATGCCGGACCACCTGCTGCCATTCCAGCACCCACGTCGCAGACACCCGCTGCTCCTCTGACTCTGCTCCTTTTTTCCACGACGCCTGCTGCCTCGACCTCCACGACTGCTGTTTTCCATCTCAACATCGCAGACACTACCAGTGGTCCTGTTGTTCACCCAGTCCTGCTGCTGCCACTCTTCTTCCGGTCCTGTTGCTCCGTTCCAAAGGCTGCTCCGTTACCGGTCCTGCTGCTGCTGTTCCTCTGGTCCTGTGTACTCCTCCGGTCCTGCTGCTCCGTTCCTGTGGCCGCTCCGTTCCTGTAACTCCGGTCCTGCCGCTGATGTTCTCCTCCGATTCTGCGGCTCCTCTGGTCCAGCTGATCCCTTCCTGAGGCGCCACCTAGGACTCCAATCCAGCTGCTTTGTCTCTTGTGGTCTCCTGTTGCTCCGAATGATGGTGAGCCGTCCTACCTGTTATCTCTTCCTCTCCATCCTGCCACCTCACCACCAGCCCCCCCCCGCCTGCTGCGGTGTATTCTAAGATTTATTAACGTTTGTGTCACTTTTCCCGCCTGTCGCCCATCACCAGGCCTCTCCCTGACACTCTCCCTTATGCCCCTGTGCCTGCTCCCCTAAGGTCTCGGTGAATCCTCCGCACTGGCCTCCATCTTAGGTTGCTTCAGGTGTCTCCAGTTTCTGGCCTCCATATCTGGTTGCCTCATGTGCCCCAAGATTTAATTTCCGCGGTCCACTCACAGGCCCTCTCTCTACCCTACACCTAGGGCCCCCACCTAGTCCTATACCCTGGACCAGACTGCTCTCTTGACTCTCTGGGTCCCATCTGAACTCTGGTCCCTCCTGATCACTGGAGCAGGAGTAGTCCGAGGTGTCTAGCGACTGCCTGGATTCTCTCGTTCCTGTGTCCTCCTTTCGTCTCATCCAGTACCGGCTCTCTGTAGCCCTCATCACTGCTATTTTCTTGTGTTTCATTTCAATTTACCATTAATTTAATTTATTTATTCTAACTTTATTTTATTCTTCTGCACTTTACATTGCTTACATTGTTTACATTGTTATTTTATTCTTCTTCACATTACATTGTTCACATTGTTTTGCCACTGCCTTTCTGTATTACTCCGTTCCACAATCCTATATAGTCGTACTTACTGTCTTTCTCTGCTCCGTCAGTCCTTACTTAACTAAACTCAATAATTCTCCTCCTACCTCTGCTGCCCCTTTTCTCTTGCTCCCTGTCCCCCAGTCTCTCACTATGCTGCCCCGCTCCTTTCCTGTACCCATCCTCTCCCCTTGCCCCTTTCACTGGTCCAACTCTCACTGTCCCATCTTTCCCCCTCGCTCCATCAACCTCTCCCCCAGCCCCCTTCACTGGTCCAACTCTCCCCCTCCCCCTCGCTCCATCAACCCCGACAATCTTATCCACGTCTCCCCTCATCCTTCCCTACCTTTCTCATGTGCCCTCTGGAACTCAAGGTCCATCCGTAATAAACTGTCCTCCATCCACAACCTCTTCATCTCCAACTCTCTTAACCTTCGTGCCATCACCGAAACCTGGCTTACTCCTTCTGATACCACCTCACCCACCGCTCTCTCCTATGGGGATCCGCCTGCTGTACTTCTCAGGTCATTCCCACTTTACCTTTCGTCTCTTTCTCCTCCTTTGAAGTACACTCCATCCGTCTCTTCTCCCCCATCCACCTCCGTGTCTCCTGGCCCTACCTCCCTTTTCCTTGATAACTTTGCTGCCTGGCTCCCCCACTACCTTTCCTCTAACCTTCCCTCCATTATACTCGGCGACTTTAACATCCCTATTGACAACTGCTCGGACCTTGTCACTATCAAACTTCCCACCCTTTCCACCTCCTTGGGCCTCACCCAATGGACCTCCTTCCCCACCCACTGTCTTGGTCACTCCCTTGACCTTCTCTTCTCTCATCTCTGCGATCTCTCTGACTTCTCCAACTCTCCCTTCCCACTCTCTGACCACCATCTCCTCTCCTTCATTCTGTTCTCCTCCCCTGTTCCCCCCCCTGCCTAAAGCCTCACTAGATGCAACCTTGAAGCTATCGACCCTACCTCTTTTTACTCCTCTCTTGATTCTCTCCTTTCAGCCCTTCCCTCCCTGGCCTGCCCAGACCAGGCGTCCTCTCTCTACAACCACTCCCTCACTACTGCCCTGGATGCAGTCGCCCCTGCCTCTTCTATCCGCCGACGCCGCCTTATTCCCCAACCCTGGCACTCCAATCTCACCCGCTTTCTCCAAAAGTGCTCTCGCACTGCTGAACGCCTCTGGAGGAAATCTCGTTCCCTGGCTGACTTCCTTAACTTTAAATTTATCCTCTCCTCATTCTGCTTTGACCTCTCCCTTGCTAAACAAACCTTCTTTAAGTCCCTCATTTCCTCTCGATCCTCTAATCCCCGCCGCCTCTCTGCCACCTTCAACTCCCTCCTCTCTCCCCAGTCCCCTCTAGTCCCACCTTCCCTCCACGGCTTACTTCGCCACTTTTTTCTCTTCCAAATTTGATGCCATCAGACTGAACATCTCCTCCTCCCATCCTTCTCCCACTGCCCTCATCGCTTCACCCCCCTCCAACAAACAACTCTGGTGCTCCTTTTGCCCTACATCAGGCGAAGAAGTTCGCTCCCTTTTTCTTTCCTCTCCACCCTCTACCTGTCCTCTTGATCCCATCCCATCTCACCTCCTTCGCTCACTCTCTCCCACTGCCTGCTACTACCTCGCGCACACCTTTTCAACCTATCACTCTCCTCTGGTGTAGTACCCTCCTCAATTAAACAGGCTCTTATCTCTTTCATCCTTAAAAAACCCAATCTTGACCCCACCTCTTTTACCAATTATCGCGTCCTCATTTCTCCCCTATGCCTCCAAATTACTTGAGTGGATTGTCTGCAGTCGCCTCACCAGATACCTCTCTGAAAATTCCCTCCTCGACCCTCTCCAATCTGGCTACCGCCCCCTCCACTCCACCGAAACTGCCCTAGCCAAAGTTACTAATGATCTTCTAACAGCCAAATCCAGGAGTCGCTTCTCTTTACTCATCCTCCTTGACCTCTCTGCGGCCTTTGACACCGTCGACCACCCCCTCCATCTGCAAAGTCTTCTCTCTCTCTGCCTCTCTTGTTCAGTCCACACCTGGTTCTACTCATACCTCGCCAACCGCTCCTTCTCTGTCTCCACGTCTGGCTCTTCCCCCACCCCCTCCCCTCTCCCGGTAGGTGTCCCTCAGGGCCGACCCCCTACTCTTTTCACTCTACACTTCCTCCTTCGGTGCTCTCATCTTCTCCTTCGGTCTTCAGTGTCACCTTTATGCTGACGACATTCAACTCTACATCTCTTCTCCTGATCTCTCTTCCACCTTCCTCTCTCATGTATCTCACTGCCTCTCTGCCATCTCCTCCTGGATGTCCTCGCGCTTTCTCAAAATTAATATCTCAAAAACTGAACTCATTGTCTTTCCTCCCTCCAGAATCCCCTCCCACCATAACCTCTCTATCGTTGTTAATAACACAACCATCTCCTCTGTCACCCAACTTCAAAGTCTGGGCGTCACCCTTGACTCCTCTCTTTTGCCCCCCATGTCCAATCCCTTGCCCAAGCCTGTTGCTTTCAACTGCGTAACATCGCCCGCATCCGGCCCTTCCTATCTCAGGATGCCACCAAAACAATCATCTCCCGCCTTGACTACTGCAACCTCCTCCTCACTGGCCTCCCCCTCTCCCATCTCGCCCTCCTCCGCTCTGTTCTGAATGCGGCTGCAAGACGCCTCTTTCTCTTTCTCTCACACCGCTCCTCCTCTGCCTCCCCTCTCTGCCATGCCTTACACTGGCTCCCCTTCCCCTACAGGATCCTTTTCAAACTCCTTACCTCCACTTACAAATCTCTCTCCCAGTCTACAGCCCCCTATATCTCTAACCTCCTCACCATTCACACTCCTGCCCGCTCGCTGCGCTTGGCCAATGACCGTCGCATTTCCTCCACTCTGATCACCTCTTCCCACTCCAGGATTCAATATATCTCCCGAGCTGCCCCCCTTCACTGGAATGACCTCCCTCGCTCCATCCATCTCTCTTCCAATCTGTGCTCCTTCAAACGGGCACTTAAAACTCACCTGTTCCTCAAAGCCTACCAACCATCCACTTAACCCCTCATCTCCTCTGCTCGTTCTGCCCTCTCTCCCCCAGTCCCTCTTTATGCTCCCCCTTGCTTCATTGGCTCCCTTTTGTGCCTGATTTTGTTTACCCTCTCTTAGGATGTAAGCTCGTATTAGCAGGGCCCCTCTCCCCTCCTGTCTCCATACCTGTTCTTCCGCTCCGTCTTTACTGCATATGCCTGCCTGGAGTTTCTGAAGTATTGGTACTATGTGTTTATTGCTCTGTACTGTTTCATCCTGTATAGTCTAATGTTTGTACTGTGTACGGTGCTGCAGGAATTTTTGTGGCGCCTAACAAATAAATGATAATAATACACATATATATATATATATATATATATATATATATATATATATATATATATATATATATATATATACATACATATATATATATATATATATATATATATATATATATATATATATACATACATATATATATATACATACATATATATATACACAATAGAAGTAATAAACAATGGCGCTCACAACAGTATTGTATAGGTATATAGATAAAAGTCCACATAAACACCTCTTCCACATATGGAGGCAGCCTTCCTTAGAAATGGTTGGTAAGTCCAAGATAATAGAGTAAATAAGGTACAGGATACGGCGCAATATGGTGTGTCACGGGGTATTAACCCAAGTTTAGTGGAAAGTAATATAGTTCAAGATGGTTCAATACTTCAATTTCCTGGACGATCCTTAAGGGCCATAGGTATTAGTCCAGTTTGGTGAGAATTAAAAGACAGAAAAACAGGTATGAGATCAGTGTGTTAGTGATATCCCATCACTCTAATGAATACACACCACAAGGAATAAAGGTTGCTTATCTGCATATATCTTGTCCAGAGACTGGAACACAGCTTATTAACGGCTGTTCTCTCAATGATATATAATCAGCATTCTCTTCAAGGAGGTAGTATAATCAGCAAAACTGCATACCTGCTCTCCAGCCATACATCAGCAGCATACTGTAAACACCATAACTCTCCTCCACACAATGGATAGGGAAAACAGGATAATGCACTATATGGTGTAGTATTTCAAAAAACCAGCATTTAATAAGAAGTAATATATAAAATGCACACTCACAATGAGTAATTAAAATAAAAAAACTTATCTTTAATTCGGGTAAGAGATATACCATGTCCTTGGGTACAACAGGAACCTCCCACAGTCTCCGCACAGGAATTACTAATGGTATGGTGAGCAAAATATAACCCAGGAGTGAATAGAATGAGCCTCTACACGTTTCGTTTTCAGCAAGACTTCCTCAGGAGAAAGTATAAGTGGTCTTAGCTAGAGGGGTATTTATAGCGATGTGCATCGCCATTTTGCGCATGCGCATAGCATAAATACTACTGCGCATGTGCGTCCTGACGGACTTACTGCGCATGCGCGGCTACAGTACTGCCGCGATTCTATGTAAGAGCAGGCAGTAATTAGTGGAGTATAAAGTGTGAACATAGATAAAGTGAGGGGTGGAACAATAGGATTAATATAGCTATATCATGGATCCCCAAATTTATACTAGGTCACGTGATATTAGCGGTGGCCATCTTGGTGTAGGAACATTCAGTAATATGGCTTTATTATCGCCCATCTTAGTACAGGATATGGGTGTTAAATAGTGAGAATAATTACAGTGAGGGAATACTTGTACAATCTCTAATAAAACGTCTATGTAAACAGACATTATTCCATACACTAATAGGTATATCATAGTGATCAGTTGGATAATAGTGAACCTCTAAGGTTAGAGGGTAATATAATAATTAGCAACCAAAAAGTTATAATACTAAAAATAGATATAGTGGTAATGGGTATACAAACATATGTGATTACTACCCTCATAGGACATATATATATATACATAGGGGGTACAAAAAGCATATAGACGGATCATATAAGACCATAGGATATCTGCAGTGATATACATATACATGCAATAAAAGTATAATAAAGGTAGGTAGTATACCTAATACTAAAAACAGACATATATGATAATTATAAAAATAATAATACATTCATAAAAAAGGTGCAGTTTCATAACCCTCATTAAAACCAGCAGGGGCCAGAGTGCAAAGTTGGAAGATCCAGAACATTTCTCGTCTAGATAGCTTAGTCTGGATATCTCCCCCTCTAGTTCCTAGACGGACATTTTCAATACCTTTAAATGTAAGGAAACTTGGATCTGAATTGTGTGTGCTAATGAAATGTTTGGACACTGAATGTGACTCTATCCTGTTTTTTATGTTCCGGATGTGTTCTTGTATTCGTAGTTTTAACTGTCTTTTAGTCTTGCCCACGTACTTCAGACCACATGAGCACTCTAACAGGTAAATGACAGATGGTGTCTGGCAGTTTATAGATTGTTTGATATTATATTTCATACTATTATCATAGTTATAAAACACTTTCTTATTGGGGTTTGTGTATTTGCACATGTTACAATGGTTACATTTATTAAATCCATTTGTTTCTAGGAATGTTTTCCTGGTACTGGGGTTGTTTTCAGGTATCATACTAGGGGCTAGGGAATCTTTAAGGTTTCTGCTCTTACGGAAGACAATATCAGGTCTGAGAGGTAGAATGTTGGCTAGGATAGGGTCCATTCTCAGAACCTCCCAGTGCTTATTCAATGTTGATCTAATTCTGCGTTCACACATGTTGTAGTTTGTGATGAACGGGACATAGCCTGTTCTTGTTTCTTTGTTTTTATACTGCATTAAATCAGACCTAGTTGTCTCTTCTGTTTTCATCAGGGCTTCTGATAATAGTTTATCTGGGTATCCTCTGTCTTGGAAACGTTGTACAGCGATTTCCTGAATCTTGTTTTTAGACACAGGAAATATAGTAGCAAGGACTTATTTAACCCTTCCTGCCTTCAAAAGGCCTGATTAACATATGGTCCTTTCTTGAGACAGTTCAGAATACACATTCGCACAAAACGTCACAAACCCCAAACAATCCATTTTCACACATCCTAACACACAAAGGTTTCCATCCACAAAGGTTTATTGTATCAGATATATACCTTAAGAAATAATACTGTCAGGTTAGCTCACAAAGTAATTGAGATCCTGCTGTCCAATGAGTATTGACTAAACTTTCCTGGAGGTGCAGAGTCTAATAAACTGGGAGGTATTCACCAGAGGTTCCCACAAGGGAATATGGGCTTCTGCGGCTCCCAGCTTGCAGGTCGCGGCCCTCCAGTAAAGTTCCCACTGTGAAAGCTGAGAAATAGTTACTTGGCAGAGGAATGATCCAATTCGGACATCAAAGATGGTAACAAAGATTACCGTATTTATTATAAAATATTAATACAAGAGACCAATTCAGGCTTGAATGCTTTGCCAGAGATGATTATAAAAGGCATGCAGGAATAATAACTTTCAGCAACATTCATTAATACAAGCTGCAAATTCAGTAATCAGATTCTGCAATAATAGAAATCTTTAAGCATGGGAATCAACGTAGTCCAACTCTATTTGGCCACGATAGGCACAGCTTGATACAATTTTTGAAACGGAGAACAGTAATCAGACATGCAGGTCAAACGGATAATAGATGTGACTCCTCATGTTACCGCGAGCCATGGGATAGGTATACAGAAGTCAAACAGTCTAGCTTCCAATACAGGTAAACTCACGGCAGCAGTAACTGAGGTATACCACAAATACTGAAACAATTTACAGGGTCAGCAATGTAGATCAAACAATGAGCAGATGAAGTTCATAACATTTGCCACGAGCACGGATAGTAGAACAGACAACAGTTATAGATCATAGCGTTACCATGAGCAGTGGAAGAGGTATGCAGCGATTAGGAAAGTCCAACAAACAACAGCAATGACCACACAGGCAGCGATGAACTCAGCAGCTTTACCACGGATGGTGGAACAGGTAACAGGTGTAGATCATAGTATTACCATGAGCAGTGGTAGAGGTATGCAAAGATTAGGAAATCCAGCAGATAGCAGTGATGACCACACAGCAGAGATGAACACAGCAGCTTTACCTCAGATTGTAGAACAGGTAACGGGTATAGACCATAGCGCTTACCACGAGCAGTGGAACAGGTACACAAACGGAGACATCAGAATAGCGGATGTGACTTGAAGGACCAGCAATGCAGGAAAGAAAGGAAGGGCCTAATAAAGGAAGACTGACCAATAGTAACACTGGCCAGGATACAGTGTAATAGTCACAGGTGCAGATCAAGGACCATAATCACACTAGCAACAGAAATTAAAGAAACAGTCAGTGTTTAGATGCTCGGGTAGAGATTCCAGGGGAGCGGAGTGTGACAGCACCCCCCTTCCTTTAAAGGTGGTTACTGAACACCTAGGCCCAGGCTTCCTAGGAAATTTGGTATGAAATTTCTTCACTAAAATAGGTGCATTAACATCAGAAGCTCGTACCCAAGATCTCTCTTCAGGACCAAAACCTTTCCAATCCACTAGATATTTCAACACCCCTCTGGAGTATTCAGAAACTGATAACTGTTTAATCTCAAAATCTTCATTTTGCTGAATCTCAGTATGAATATGAGTGGTAATAGGAGAAGAAAATCGATTTATGACCACGGGCTTTAGCAGAGAAATATGAAAGGTATTAGTGATCCAAAGGGCTGAAGGAAGTTGAAGTTTAAAACACAATGGGGAAATAACTCGAAAGATCCTATAAGGGCCAATATAGCGAGGAGCAAACTTCATACAAGGAACCCTAAGATGAATATTCTTAGTCGATAGCCAGACCTTATCGCCAACTCAAAAGAGGCAGAACTCTGCGTTTCTTGTCTGCAAATAATTTATACAGAGAGGATGATTTCTTCAAAGTTTTTTGGACTTTTGCCGATATAGAAAGAAAATCCTGTCTCAACAAATTAACAGCTGGCACCTGAGTAGATGACAAAGACAAAATTTCAGGAATTTGAGGATGTATGCCATAAACGATGGAAAAAGGAGTTGCAGAGGTTGATTCATGAAAAGCATTGTTGTGCACTAATTCAGTCCATGGTAACATATCGACCCAATTTTCTTGGTTGGTAGATGAAAACATCCTAAGAAAAGTCTGTATTTCCTGGTTCACTCTCCCTGTTTTCCCATTGGTCTGAGGATGGTATTAAGATGAAAACTTTAGCCGCATGCCCAAAAGATGACACAAAGACCTCCAAAACTTAGATACAAATTGAACCCCTGTATCCGAAACAATATCTGAAGGGCAACCATGAAGACGAAAAATCTCTTTTACAAAATGTTGAGACTGCAGAAGAAGGCAAACCAACTACTAGAGGAAAAAAATGTGCCATTTTAGAAAAACAGTCAACAATAACCCAGATGGTATTATAATTTTTACTGGCAGGCACATCAGTAATGAAATCCATCGAAATATGAGTCTAAGGCTTAGAAGGCACAGGAAGAGGTTGAAGAAGATCCAACGGAGATTGACGAGGAGACTTATGTTGGGCACAAACTACACGAGTAGCTACAAACTCCGACTGCAATTTGGGCCACCAATATTGTCGAGAAATCAACTCAAAAGTCTTTAGAGCCCCCAAGTGTCCAGCAAAACGTGAAGCATGAAGCCAAATCAACAATGTTTTCTGTAAATTAAGAGGGACAAAAGTTTTCCCTGGAGGAGGAGTACGGTTCTTGGAAAGATTGATGGCATTAATACACTTTCGGTACAGAATGGGACGATCCAGAAAATTCTCAGGTTCAATATTATCAAAAGCTTGAGACAAAGCATCAGCTTTCTTATTCTTGAGTCCAGGTTTAAATGTAATGTGTAGATAGAAACGTGAAAAAAAAGCGACCACCGAGCCTTACGAGGATTTAAACATTGAGCTAATTGGAGGTAAAGCAGAATTTTATGATCTGTAACAACATGTCGAGCCCCTTCCAATAAATGCATTCACTCAATGCTAACTTAATAGCAAGTAATTATTTATCGCCAATGGAGTAATTCCTCTCTGCAGGTAAAAATTTACGGGAAAAGAACGCACAAGGATGAAATTTCCCCATAATGGATTTTTGTGACAGGACGACTCCAACTCCCATCGTAGATGCATCACCCTCGACAAAAAATGGCAAAGAAAGGTCAGGTAGCTTTAAGACAGGAGCAGCAGAAAAAGTATTCTTGAGAAAAGAAAATGCTTCAAGTGCTCCCGGAGGCCAGTGTTGAACATCAGCACCTTTTCTGTAAGAGCCACTAATGGAGCCACAATGGTAGAATATCCAGAAATGAAATGTCTGTAATAATTGGCAAAACCCAAAACACGTTGAATAGCTTTCAGTGTATTAGGACGTGGCCACTCCAAAATAGCTCAAACTTTTTCAGGATCCATCCGCAGACACCAGTTCCAGACACAATATACCCTAAAAAAAGGTAATTCAGAGACCTTCAAAAGAACATTTCTCCAATTTACAGTACAAATAATTTTTGGGAATCGAGAAAGAACTTCAGCAACTTAGAGACGATGAGACTGGAGATCTTTAGGAAAAATTAGTATATCATCAAGATACACCATTACAGATGAATACAACAGATCATGAAAAATTTCATTAACATAACTCTGGAAGACTGCAGGCGCATTGCACAAACCAAAGGGCATAACAAGATATTCATAATGGCCATCTTGTGTGTTTGTTGCAGTTTTCCATTCATCTCCAGCTCGTATTCTAATGAGATTATATGCTCCTCGAAGGTCTAACTTGGAACCCTTAATCAGGGCCATCTTAACAACATTATGGGCCCCCGGGCAAATCAGTGCATTGGGGCCCATAGATATAGATATATAGATGTATATAGAGATATAGAGATATAGATAGAGAGATGTACTTGCTTAGTGACCCTTGAAGGTTTTTTTTGCAGGTTTTTTTCTTTTGCAGGATTATTTATTCTCATTAAGAGCCGTGCTTATGGGGCCCCCTTGCCCGTGGGGCCCCCGGGCAGCTGCCCATCGTGCCCAACGGAAAAGATGGCCCTGCCCTTAATATGATCAAATAACTCAGTAGTTAGTGGAATAGGATACCGTTTTTTACTGTGATGTTATTCAAACCTCTACAATCAATACAGGGACGAAGTGATCCATCTTTTTTCTTTACAAAAAAGAATCCAGCTCCAGCTGGAGCAGTAGAAGGTCTAATGAAACCTCTTTGTAGATTTTCCTTAATGTAATCAGTAGTAGCCTCAGTCTCAGGCAATGACAGTGGATAAACATGTCCTTTGGGTGGCATTTTATCTGGAATTAAATCAATGGGACAATCCCATGGACGATGAGGAGGCAACCGTTCAGCATTAGACTTACTAAAAACATCAGCAATTGAAGAATATTGTGGTGGAAACAACACATTAGACTCTGATGCTTGAAGAGTTCTCAATGGTTTAACTTGGGTAAGACATCTTCCTGTACAGGCTTTTCCCCATGCAGTAATCTAAGAAGAAGACCAATCTAGTTGTGGCAAGTGGAGATGAAGCCACGGTATATCTAAAACAATTGGCCTAGTGGCCAAAGGTAACACAAGAAAAGAAATTCCCTCCTGATGAAGGGCTCCTATTTGTAGAGAAAGTGGTTTAGTGCAGAACTGAATAGAACCGTTAGTAAGGGGAGCTCCATTAATACCAGTAATCGTAATGTCCAGCATCCCCACAATACAGACAAAGTTTATTCTTGATTCTTTTCTCTCTCCTCAGGGGTTAAACAAGAACGACCCACTTGCATAGGTTCGTCCAAACGACTAGATGATTGAAATCGAGGAGTTGATTGAATACCTAAAGGTTTAGAGCTCTCTTTCTCAGCAGATCTCTCCCGACATCTAATGTCCACTCTATTACATAATGAAATTAAAGAATCGAAAGTCACCGGTAACTCTTGAGAAGACAAGGCATCCTTAATTTTATCCGACCTTGCCAAAAGGTAGCTACTAAAGCTTCTTCATTCCATTGTAATTCAGAAGAAAAAGTCCGAAATTCAATTACATATTGGGCCACAGAACGCGAACCCTGGTGTAAACGGAAATAAAAGAAGCTGAAGAAATAACTCGTCCAGATTCATCAAAAATTCTCCTAACTCCTGGCCATCTCCCCAGTCCAGATACACTCTTGCGACAGGCACTTCCTTCTCCAGTCATTCTGCCACAGTAACTTTGGCAGTGCGATCCTGCAATACTGCAGCAGGATCAATAAGGTGGGGACTCACAACACTAACTGAGGCCTCTGAGTCTCTCAGTCCTTCACCCTGTAGAAGTCCCACTTGAACCGGCTTCCCACAAGAAATTTGGATTGTCCCATTGTTTAATTTGCAATCCATTTATGTTTCATAGATTGTTGAAAATGTTCTGTATCATGGAGAGAAAATGGTAATCTCCGAAAACAAATATCAGCCCCTAACTAAGGTATCCTAAGCAACGACATCTGAGTATCACCTAGCACAATATTTCTTACATTCACATCCTTTATGTCTGAGATTAGATTATCTACCACAAGTATATTGTGATTCTATAAAAAGATTTATGAACTCCTGAGTGAAAGTTGTATGATTTGTCTGAAGAGTTTAATAACCTTCAAGACCATGTTTTATTTTCATCAAGATAATTTTGAGGGAATATTTGTTGGAGCATGGGATTTTTCAGGTACTGAGTCGACTACAGTATTAAATCTCTCATCTATTATAAGGTTTGGAGTATTTTGTTGAACAAGATTTTTGTTGAAACAGTTTGTGTGGATGAACCTATGGAACATATAATTGAGTAGAGTGAATTTAGTGTAAAGAGAACATCTGTGTGTGCAAGAGCAAATAGTGACCAGTGTATCTAAAATGTGTATTACATGTGCCCAAATAGTGGTATGACAACCCATGTAGTCTTGATTGGTATGGTGCTGAGATACTTGCCTGTCCAGCATTCCTGACAGTGGAACATCCCTGGCCCTCCAATGGGTCTTTTTTGAGAATGCAATCTCTCTGAATTCGTTTTTGGTTTTTTTTGTTTAATTTTGAGGTACTTTTTTTTTCTCTTTATTAGGGTGTTCAGTCCTCCCTAAGTTTCATAAGAGAAATTTGAAGTTCTGGATAGTACATGCAGTTGTGTTACTATGTGATGACATTACTAGCTTGCACTTTATCCTTGGGATTGCAGTGCAGACAATAGATGTTTCAATATGGAAGCCTCTCCTGTCCCAGCAAGTGCAGAGGAACTCTTCTAGGGATGTTTCATTCAGTCTCCTTAAGGTCTCATCCACCGCCTCACTGCCTTATTCGTACAAGAGCTGTTTTGGATCTTGCTTAGTATTGATAGTGGAACAGGGACCAGTAGTGTTTGAAACGAGTATGGCCACTTGGGGATAACATTAATTTAACAGATATGATCCTGCTCAGCAGTGAGAATATCAAGGAATTGTATGTTCAGGTTAAAGTTCGGTGAAAAGTGGAGAAAAAATGTCCTAGTATAGAAGACCACCAAATTATTAAATCCTTTTCTGATGCTATTTTTAAAGTTGTAGCTAGACGTAAGTCATTCTCTTTTCTTAAGGAAGACATGGAGAAGCATGACCTCTGATTTTGAGTAATTGATGTTAAATACTGAAAATCACACTGTATTGTTGCATGACTTATATGTATAGATTGGACAGACATTCTCAGATGGGTTTGGGGCTACAATATACAGTGTTGTGGGCAAACAACAAAAATCTTGGAGATTAATACCTACACTCTCTGTGATCAGAAAGAATTCTAATGATCAGGACTTTAGCGGAGTACAGTACAGTGTTCAAAAAGTCCTGACAGCTTTGAAACTCTTGGACATAAAATTATATTCTATCAAATGCTGTTTCATCATCAAGAAAGAGAATAATGGCTAGAGACCTCCTGGAGTTTGATGTACAAGATCTATAGCTTGCTTTTGTTGTCCCTGTCCCAACACCTGGGATGAAACCAGCTTGATCATAATGAATCAAAAAAGAAAGAACCTGGTTTAATTGATTAGCTAAAATTTTAGCTTAGAATCTTTTTTTAAAATAATTATTTAAGAGGGATGTCACAACAAGCTGCTCTACAGAGAACAGTGGAAGGTGGTCACAGGCTTGAGGTGCAGACAGAGGCATAGGTGGCTTCAGGTAGGATAGTCAGGGACAAAACAGAGGTCAAGAATCCAGAATATCCAAAATTGCAAGCTGCGGTCAAAGGTGCCAGAGATAAATGTAGTTAGGCGAAGTCGGGTTAGCAGAGTACAGGAGCCAAAATTGTTAAAGGGCTACATATTGTGAAGAGACAAGTCAATAACAGAGCACTGAATGTGTGCAGGGTGGCTCCTTAAATAGGGAAATAATTATGGAGAACCAGTGACAACTGGAATAAGGTTGAAGAAATTCCACCTACTGAACACACTCAGGGACTTAGTCTTTGGAAGCTATTTCTTCTTTCTATGGGAATTCATTCTATGATAAATATTCGCAGAAAGCATGGAGCATGACAGGCCTAAAAATTGGCCTGTAACTGGCACAGCTATGTGGGTTTTGCTTGTGAATCACAACTATCCTGGCTTCTAACATTTCACTAGAGAAAGGGGTGCATTGAAGTACATAATTAAATAGAGAATGCAAATAGGGGGACAGGCACATCAGAAAACGTTGTAGTATGCGATTGATAACTCATCTGGCCTGGTGTTTTACCCTTTTTTTATTTTATCTTTTATGGTGAGTGATTATTGTCTAGAAACAAGTAGATTGAGTTCAGCTTTGACTTTGCTGAGTTCTGCAATTTGTTTTTTGGTCCATGTTTTGTTTATGTTTAAGTTCTAGTGATTGGAATTTAGTGATAACGGCATTACGTTTAGAAATACTTTTCCCTTTTTCTGTTTAGTTGTCACGCTTCTCTGGTGTCTCCTCAGGACTGCTTTATGAGCTGTCCACAAAGTAGCTGAGAATTTTGGGTTGTTTGTTAACATCAAAATATTCACTAACGAGGTCTTTGTTACCCATCTCAATCTCCTTGTAAAAGTCAACCATTTGTAGAATTCTGTCATTGGACGGGGCTGGTTGAGAAGTTGGAAAGATCTCTAGTAATGTGGATGTGATCTGACGAGACGATCGGATGAATCTGAACTGATTTCAGTCTTGGAGTGAGGTCATGGCTGAGAAGAATCATAGCTATTCTAGAGAGGGTATATTCCCAGGTCAGTGGCTCACATCCTCTGGGAATGAATAATATAGTCGATTTTTAAAAAGTTTGCTAGGAACTTGGATCTCTCATAATCAGCTTTGTCAGAGGTGGTGACTGCAGAGGTAGTTGTATCTAGAGTACTATTTATGACTGCTTTAAATCTGCGGGCCACAATAAGGTCCCGTTTTATAACCTGAGATATAATGCTGTCTAATTTAGTTTAAAAAAATTTATATGGTACATTTGTTGCTTTTAAATGTTAATATTAGGTTCTATTCTGAGTAGGCTATTATTATTATTATTATTATTATTATTATTATTATTATTATTATGATTATTATTATTATTATTAATCAGTCTCCTGTTGGAAAATCAAGTCATTCTTGCATAGCTACAGAGGCAAACAGTTTGTTTCTTTTCTGAGGACTATTCCTCAGAAGTCTTTTCACATTAAATAATATTCTAAAAGTCATGCATGTTATAGTGCACCTGCGGTGGATACACAGGGATAAATATGGCAGTGGATGGAAGGGGGAGGAATTATTGTAATTTCAGGCCATGGCCAGTGTCGCTGACTGTGGGGAGTAGGCCTATAGGTCAGCAGGAGGTATCTGAGTTTTAATGCTCAATGTGGACGATTGAGGAGAAAGGTGATCTTATTAATTGTGGAAGAGAACTGCATAAAGAGCATTTTGAAGTAGAGTTCAAAGTGTGTGATTTCAATCCCATCTGGAATCCCTCCAATCCTTAAGTTATTCATACTCATTCTTTTATCTTTCTCTTCTTGACCTTCAATCTATTGTGTTATGTCCTGGCAGATTTATTGCAGGTCAGATTCCACTGTTTATAAGAAACCACATCCTCAACTCTTCGCTACATCTGGTCCGTTCTTTCCCCTGGCAGTAATTTCCTCATTTTAAGGAGTGGACAGCCTTTTGTATTCCTGCTAGGACAGTTGTTTTCATGCCCTTCATCTCTTTGAGCAGGGCTAAGAAATCTTTTCTGGTAATAGATGTAAGGCCTTTTGTCTTCTGCTTGGTTTTTGTATGTAGGGGAATCAGATTTATCTGATTTTCATATTTGGAAGGTTTTGTTTTCTTAAAAGTAATGGGCAAGTTTGTCTGTCGATGAATTATTTACCTTTTGGCATCTGCTAAGATAGTCTGATTTGAGCTGAATATTTGTTAGGGATGTTGGGAAGCCATAAAGGAAAGGAGTAATGAGGAATGTAATAATGGACTAACACAGTGGTTGCCAAACTTTTGCAGTTCACGGCACTCTTAGAGTCTCCATAATTTTTTCAAGGTTGCCCCTCCAAAATAATTACAGAGCAGTCCCATTTTATAAGTAGCTGGGTCAAAAATGTAATAAGTATTTAGGTCAGGACAGAAATACTTATTTAGTTGTATGCAAAAATACACATAAATCCAAGGGAAAATAATATTTTTATATATTTTTTTCAATTATATTTCTGTCAAAGAATAATTTACAGCTAACTCACTCTTTACCGCTACATCATCTCCACACACACTGTGCCCCTGCATAATCTCCACACTCTGTGCCCCCTCTGCATCCTCTGATCCCTCGCTCTGCCCCCTCTGCATCTTCGCTCTGCACCCTCTGCATCCCAACATGGCCAGTAAGAGAGAAAAAAAAACTTACCAATCCGGCGACGCCCGGGACCAAGCATCCTCTCTCTTGCCGCTTGTCACTGCATGTCGGGCGTAATGACGTCACGCCCGACATTCAGTGAGAAGCGAGGAGGGAGGATCCTGGGTCCTGGGCGCTGCCAGATTAGTACTTTTTTTGTTGTTTGTGTTTTATTTTCCTCTTCCTGTACACGGGACCCCTATGACAGCACCGCGGCACACAGTTTGGGAACCTAGGGACTAACATCTGATGTTTT
Source organism: Mixophyes fleayi (assembly GCF_038048845.1). Lineage (NCBI taxonomy): Eukaryota > Metazoa > Chordata > Amphibia > Anura > Limnodynastidae > Mixophyes > Mixophyes fleayi. The sequence continues at coordinate 164,954,543 of NC_134405.1, forward strand.
AGACCATACTTTTAATAATTGTTAAAGCGAAATACTAGTCTGGACAAAGGGTATGGTGCAGTTTAGCCCAGTGTTGGGATCTTTATGTTGGTGAAATATTGTAAGGATTATAAGGTTCTGGTTCAGCCACATGATGACAAATTAAAGCTTTGTCATCATGTGGTACTGGAGTGTTCAGACTTGATGTTGTAGAACTAAACCTCTGAGGCTCTTTGCTGGTATTAGATGATATTGTTGGTATCAGAGTATGTTCTCCTTAATTAAATCTAAAGGGTGCTTGTTTGAAGGATATAATTCAAACTGAGGAGAATTAATATTTGTCCTTCATTAGTTTTATCTCCTGTTACTTGAAGGGAGATATAGAGAAAATAGAATGAGAACAGAAGAGAGAATGGGTTCGCTCACCAAAATGGCAAGATAGCACAGGTGGCTTGGTACACTGAGCTTTTAACTTGGCAGAGTTGGTCTTTCTGGAAGTAAAATTCTATATATGTGGAAGAAGAGTCTCCAGCTGGTGTCTCCATGAGGCTGCGGAATATTGCTAGTGGAAGGGTTCATAAACAATGAACCTGGGCATGTTTGTGGTGAATTTACTGCCTTTAGCAACAGGTGTGATATGCAAAGATTTAACCTATTGCTGCCAGGAGCATTAGGATATACATCCTGCAACCCATGCCCCCCCAGTCATGCACCATCAATTCACTGTCCAGTACTTTGTCTCCAGATTTAGTGAAGAGTGGGAAAATGTATAAGGGTGTGCCAGTCAATATCTTGTAAATTGAAAAGATGGCTTGTTGGAGCACTGTACAAAGGAGCTTTGGTAGTTCTTCAGGGAGCTCACAGAAGGTACGAAATCCCCTTTTGTCCACCAACTGATTGACCCATAAAGCCTAGTTTGGGACAAGTGTTTAAGGAGAGAGTGTGTTTGATCAGATAGAAATGGTTAAACTTAAGGGACATAACGAGAATTTCATAGTTATGTGCCCTCTATCCGTTTCTCCCAACCTAATCAAGTCCATTCTACAACAGCTTTGTAATAGTTGGATATTAGTGGTGCAAGTTATTTAAGTAAACTGTTATCTGCTTTAAAATTAACAAAGTGTTTAGTGAACATATCTTGTTGGAATCTACAGAGAAAGGAGAAGGGTGCTTTCTAGTGCAGTAATATGATGTAATCCGATATTTATATGATAAAAACTGCGTACCACATAAAAAAATAGTGAACAGCTTATCTGCATATTCCAGATCTCTGATAGCTCTTGGGTCCATAAATCCAGTTGCATTTACGAACAAAGGAATTTAAAAAAAAAGAAAAAAAATGTAGTGCTATTTTGTCTTATCGTACACACCCCTGTGAAAAACTATTAAAAGTGACTCTGTACCAACAAACTATTTAAGAGAAACGTCCTTATCTATCAATCCTGAAGTTCTCATACATATTTGCTACAAGAATCCTCCGAAACAGTGGACAGACTCCAACAGAAAACAACCAAAACAAAGCAAAATAGTGTGATAATGTTTCAAACAAACTACCAGTGACACAGTAAACAAAGTGCCCATGTACCAACAGTTATGGATTGAAAAGTTTATATCCAATTTAGGCATCCTATGATCCCATTTCTTGTTAATAGGTTCCATACTTCTCAATAAAGACTGAAATTTTTTTCCTGACTGAACAACACAATATTAAAGGATGGCAGCCACCTCGAATTAGAAGAGTGCTCTAATACATTTAAGGGCTTTAGGTGTCACGAGCCGCGGCACTGTATTTTAGGCAGTGAGGTCTGCAGCCTCACTGCCGGTTATAGCTTCCTGTTGCCAGTTTGCTGACCTGCTGTGTTCCCAGTTCTGTCCTGTGGATATTACGATCGGATTGCCTGTGTATGACCCCTTGTCTGGATTTGGACCCTGCCTGTGTTTTTTTATTGTGACCCTGACCTTCCTGCCTGTATCTGGACCTTGCTACCGTGCCTGTGACCCTTGACCTCGGCTTGTGTATTGAATTCCCTTTCTGCTGCCGGCCCTCGACCCTTGCCTGGACTTCACTCCGCTTTCCTGGGTTCTCCCTAGTCGGTACGCACTTCACGACCCTCTGCTAGTCTGCGGCCAAGTCTGTCCCCACCACTAGGGGCTCCAGTGAACACCTGACTGGCAGAGCAGACTCCGGGCTGTGCTGTACCGGTTAGAGGGGTTCCTAACATTATAACAGGCCAAAAACAGACGTTCCGGAGATGAAGTTGGGATGGAAGAAAGCGGAACCTAATCGTCTCTTTTACAAGCCCTAGCGGGTCATGTTGAGACCCTGTACCAAATGGTCCAGGGATTGTCCCAGCGGTTGTCCTCTCATGAGGAGAACTCCCGGACTACACTGCCCATTCCCGCTTCTGTTGATGAACCCAAGTTAAATTTGCCAGACCGGTTCTCCGGAAATAGAGCCCTGTTCCGGAATTTTAAAGAAAGCTGTAAACTCTATTTTCAGCTGAAACCTCGGTCTTCTGGGTCAGAACAGCAGAGAGTTGGAATTGTCATCTCCCTCCTGCAGGGTGACCCCCAGTCCTGGGCTTACACCCTACCACAGTTGAGTCCTATCATGCAATCGTTGGAAGCTTTCTTCAACGCATTAGGTTTCCTCTACGATGATCCAGATCGAGTTGCCTCTGCTGAGGCTCATCTACAGACCTTAAAGCAAGGCCGGCGTCTGTCAGTAGAATACTGCGCTGAATTCCGCAGATGGTCGTCTGACAGTGAATGGAATGACCCAGCATTACGCTGCCAGTTTCGCCTAGGACTGTCAGAGGAGATAAAGGATTCACTTGTGCAGTATCCTTTCCCCTCCTCGTTGGAGAGTCTTATGCAGCTCTATTAAAATTGACAGGAGAATCAAGGAGAGGAGGACAGAGAAAGAATCATCTTCCTTTTTCGTCTGCATTCATTCCAGCTTCCACGGATGTTGCGAAGCCTACGCAGTTAGGGGCGTTTCGCCTCCCTCCTGAGGAAAGAGACAAGAGACGGTCACAAGGCCTATGTCTTTATTGTGGTAATAAAGGCCACTTCTCCTGCTCTTGTCCATACAAACCTGAAAAAGGAGCATGCCTGGGAAAAGTCCACTTAGGCTTCCAAATTGTTTCCCAAAAGAATGCTGTCCTGATTCCAGCACAAGTCACTTTCGGTGCCAGTTCTGTGGCCCTGTCGGCCTTCATTGATAGTGGAGCTGCAGGCAACTTCCTTGACATCGGGTTTGCCCGTTCTGCTGGGACTGCTATGGTGAAGCTTCATTCTGCAGTTCCAGTTTGTGGCCTAGATGGGAGTCCTTTGCCTGGAGGTAAAATTGTTTGGGAGACTCCATCACTACAACTGAACATAGGAGCTCTCCATTCCGAGGCCATAACCCTCTTCCTTATCGACTGTCCTTCAGTCCCGCTGATCCTGGGCCATCCGTGGCTTTCCCTTCATAACCCTGTCGTGAATTGGGCAAAAGGAGGAATAGTCCAGTGGAGCTCTTATTGTACACAGTCTTGCTTGACTCTGCCTCTGCGTGTGATCCAGTCTATTCCGGAGCAACTTCCCTCACAATATCATGAGCACTGGGATGTGTTCTCCAAAAAGGCTGCTGACACTTTACCACCTCATCGAGACTTTGACTGTGCTATCGAGCTTATTCCTGATTCCAAATTGCCCAAGGGACGCTTGTACTCTCTCTCTGGTCCAGAGACCAAATCCATGCAGGAATATATTGACGAGAATTTAGGAGAAAGGCTTTATCAGGCCATCTAAATCTCCAGTGGGTGCTGGATGCTTTTTTGTTTCCAAAAAAGATGGAGGACTAAGACCCTGTATTGACTACAGAGCATTAAATCTTATCACAGTCAAGAACACCTATCCCCTTCCTCTCATCTCCGTATTATTTGATCAATTAAGAGGTGCTACAGTTTTCACCAAAATTGATCTTCGTGGTGCATATAACCTCATCCGTATCAGAGAAGGAGATGAATGGAAGACGGCATTCAATACGCATTCTGGCCACTACGAGTATCTGGTCATGCCATTTGGTCTTAGCAACGCCCCTGCGGTGTTTCAAGATCTGATTAATGAAGTGTTACGGGAGTTCCTTGATTGTTTCATGGTTGTCTATTTAGACGATATTCTCATCTATTCCAAGTCATTAACTATACATCGGGGTCACGTCAAACAGGTCCTACAGAAATTGCGAGAACACCACCTTTATGCCAAATTAGAAAAGTGCGAGTTTGAGGTGCAGAAGGTATCCTTCCTAGGTTACGTAATTTCTTCGGAAAGGGTTCTCCATGGAGCCAACCAAGGTCCAAGCTATCCTGGATTGGGTGCAACCAAATAATCTCAAAGCGGTGCAGAGGTTCCTGGGCTTCGCCAATTATTATAGAAGATTCATTCGTGGCTTTGCTGATATTGTGGCTCCTATTGTCGCCCTGACCCGCAAAGGAATGGATTCCACTAATTGGTCGCCTCAAGCAATAGCTGCACTTGAAAGCTTTGTATCCGCTCAGGTCCTTAGACACCCGGATCCTAAAAAAACATTTGTTCTTGAGGTCGACGCCTCTGATGTCGGTGCTGGTGCTATATTGTCTCAGAAGGACTCTCATACTCACCGTCTGCACCCATGTGCCTACTTCTCGCGTAAGTTCTCTTCAGCCGAAGCTAACTATGATGTTGGTAATAGGGAACTATTGGCAATTAAATGGGCCTTCGAGGAGTGGCGGCATTGGCTGAAGGGTGCTTCACATCAGATCTCCGTTATTACAGACCATAAAAACCTACAATATATTCAGTCGGCCAAACGTCTGGACCCCAGACAGGCCCGTTGGTCGCTATTTTTCACTCGATTCAATTTTGTGATCACCTACCGACCGGGATCTAAAAATGTCCGAGCAGATGCTCTGTCCAGAAGCTTCTTGGCACATAATGTTCCAATTACAAATCCAGAGCCTATCATTCCCTCTTCCATAATCCACGCTGGGCTGACCCAAGACCTGAGCACTACACTTCAGAGGTTTCAAAAATTAGCTCCTGATAATACCCCGGAGGGATGTTTATTTGTTCCGGTCCATTTAAGGAAGGCGGTTCTTGCAGAAGCTCACAATATTAAGACTGCTGGACATCCCGGAATCCGGAAACGTGGGAAATCTTATCCCATACTGTATGGTGGCCATCGTTACCTACTGATGTCAGGACTTATGTTCTCTCTTGCGAGGGGTGTGCCAGAAATAAAGTTCCCAGGAATCGTCCGGTAGGTCAGTTGGTTCCGTTGCCCATTCCTGCAAAACCCTGGACTCATTTGTCCATGAACTTTATAGTCGATCTGCCACTTTCTGCAGGACACAACACCATATAGGTTGTGGTAGATCGATTCAGCAAAATGTCTCACTTCATACCACTAACCAGCCTCCCTAGTGCTCGAAATCTGGCTGTCCTGTTCATCCAGCACGTATTCCGCCTTCATGGACTCCCTACTGATATTGTGTCCGATCGTGGTTCCCAATTCGTAGCACAATTCTGGAAATCTTTTTATACCCTTCTGGGAATCAAGGTTAGCCTTTCTTTTGCATATCTCCCTCAGTCTAATGGGCAGACTGAGAGGGTTAACCAGTCTTTGGAACAGTTCTTACCTTGTTACACTTCGGAATTTCACGACAACTGGTCATCCTTGTTACCCTGGGCGGAGTTTGCCTATAATAATTCATGTCACTCATCCACGCAAACCTCACCATTCTTCTGCAATTTTGGTTTTCATCCCAGGGCCAATTCCTTGTATTCTCTCAAGCCTGCTGGTATTCCGGAAATTCGTTCCACAGCCAAGAATCTCAAGCTCATCTGGAGGAAAGTGCAGTTATCATTGAGACGAGCCTCATTTTTTGCTAAAAAAAAAATCGGACCGTCTCCGTACCACTTGCTCCCTCAAAGTGGGCCAGAAAGTGTGGCTGTCCACACGCAATATTAGGCTCAGACAGCCTTGCAGGAAACTGGGGCCTAAATTCATTGGTCCCTTCCTCATTGTTAAACAGATTAATGCCGTAGCTTTTAGATTGAAAATTCCTAGTTCATTAAGGATCCCCAACACATTCCATTGCTCCCTGCTTAAACCTGTGCTATACCCAAACCAATCCCACCTTCCAAGTTCACGTGTACTGAATCGGAACAAACCTCAAAAATTTATAATTCAGAAAATTCTTGATTCTAAGAAGGTACAATCTCAGGTGCACTTCCTGGTGCAATGGAAAGATTGAGGTTTGGAAGAGCGGTCTTGGGTTCTGCGAAGGCAACTCCATGCCCCTAAACAGCTGAAGGAGTTCTTCAAGAAATTTCCGAAGAAACCTGGGTGTCTGGGTTCTTTGACCCCTCCTCAAGGGGGCAGGGTACTGTCACGAGCTGCGGCGGTATCCACAGCCGCCACAGCTCGCTTCCTGTCTCCTCTGGAGTCCCGGCCGTCACTTTGACGACCGGGACGTCACTTCCGCCCAGCACCCGACCGTTGCCAAGGCAATGGTCGGACACCCTGCACTGTAGCGCCGTGTCCCGGCAACAGGGGACAGCCAGGCGCGTGCGCAAAGATATCTAATAGCCTGGGGGCTATTAAGGTTTAATTTAATTTACTAGTTGGCACCTGTGTGTTTTTCAGAGCTAGGCTCTGATTGGTTGTTGGGAGTATTTTAGGCAGTGAGGTCTGCAGCCTCACTGCCGGTTATAGCTTCCTGTTGCCAGTTTGCTGACCTGCTGTGTTCCCAGTTCTGTCCTGTGGATATTACGATCGGATTGCCTGTGTATGACCCCTTGCCTGGATTTGGACCCTGCCTGTGTTTCTTGTGACCCTGATCTTCCTGCCTGTATCTGGACCTTGCTACCGTGCCTGTGACCCTTGACCTCGGCTTGTTTATTGGATTCCCTGTCTGCTGCCGGCCCTCGACCCTTGCCTGGACTTCACTCCGCTTTCCTGGGTTCTCCCTAGTCGGTACGCACTTCACGACCCTCTGCTAGTCTGCAGCCAAGTCTGTCCCCACCACTAGGGGCTCCAGTGAACACCTGACTGGCAGAGCAGACTCCGGGTTGTGCTGTACCGGTTAGAGGGGTTCCTAACATTAGGTAGACTTATAATTTGTGGGTTTTTGTATATCTGGATATATATTCCACTTAGAATGTAAACTCTCTAATGAGCATGGTCCTCCATAGCTTTGTTTTCCTGTCTGTATTTATTTTGTCTGCCTTGTATGTCCTTGTTTTATGTATGTCCTGTTTTCCTTACTGTACGGTGCTGTGAAACACTGTGGCTCCTTACAAATCTACGATAATAAGTGTTTGAAGAAGATTAATATTGGTTGCTCTGAAAATTTAAAAGGCCCCAAATGAAGAAAAGAGAGGTGAGAGCTATATGTTTAGTCTCAATGTCCAGCCAAGAGATTGTGTTGGAAGGGGCAAAAGTTCCTGCTATATGTGCTAAATATGCAGTCACATAGTAAAGCTTAATGTCTGGAAAGCGACACCCTCCATTTTTAGCAGACCTCTGAAGTTCAGTAAAGACTGAGTATGGACTGGTAAGGTCTGAAAGTAATGTAATAATTTCAGAATTGTATTCATTTTGATGACTTTGATGCTACCCAGCTATGAGATTATCAGAAGTTTCCAAGTAATTATTGTAAAGTTGATTTTGTAGTAAAAAATATAACCATATTGTCTATAAATGTATTTCTATTAGCAAGACTAATTTGTGGTTGTTTTAGAGTCAGGAAAATATAATCGGCCAATAATAAGATGTTATCATTAAAGTCCACAGCCTCCACTCTCTGCAGTCTTTAGAAAACCGAATAAATTATGCTAAGGGTTCAGTCACCAGTGCAAAATTAGGGGGAGAGATAGGGCACCATTTTGAATATGGACCACATTTGAGGGGGCTCCAATGAAACATTACTCTAACTGGAGGGGAAGTATACAATTCCTAAATATACCCTTCAAAATCTTTCATAAAAGACCACATGTTTCCAATGTAAGATATTCTGCCTTTTAGGATTAACTGTGTGTTTGCAATGCTTGCTGAGGAGTCAGGAATATGCGAAAAATTATGACATTTATTTCTGCACAAAACACACTCTTTAAAGTAAATAGTGGAGCCCTAAGGCTGAAGAGTGTTCTACGAAATAAACAAAAAACATTGTATAGTCCAGGATAAAATCATAGATGGCAGGATCAAAAAAATGCAAAACAAAACAACAGATTCAGGGCCTGAGTCATTAAGGAGAGTAAAGCATTAAAAAGGAGTAACTTTGTATCCGGGCAAAACCATGTTGCATTGGAGGGGAAGGTAAATGTAAAATGTGGGGACAGATTTATAGTTGGGGTAGGGCATGTCCGAGATCAACTTTAAATTTCAGTGTACAAATAAAGCTATTAAGTATTTGTGTGCTACATGAAAAAACAGCCAGTATTTAACTTATGTGCATGATATTAAACTGATTTGCACCCCTTGCACCGTAACATGGTTTGTCCCAGAGAACATTTACTCCTTTTTTTTTGCCTTACTTTCCTTAATGACTCAGGCCCTCAGAGTTTAACATGAAATGCATGAAATCATTCTCTGAATAGCAGATAAAACACTAGGCAGCAGGCAAATTCATAGGAGGAGCTGATCAGAGTAAGGCAGATTATGCATGAAATCACAGTGTCTGAATAACTGATAAAACTCAAAAAGCAGCAGGCCAATTCGCAAGAGGAGCTGATAATGTTATGGCAGAATATGCAAGAAATCAGTCTCTGAAAAGCAGATAAAACACACTAAACAGCAGGCCAATTCACAGTAGAGGCTGATCACGTACAATGCTGGAAGTTTCTAGACACATGAATGTTGAGAAACGGATGCTGGACGATGCACACTGGATTTGCAGAATGTCCAAGCACAGGAACATGGATCAGAATAGCAGGAGGCTGGAACATAGAATACTGGTCATGAGTAACAATTAATGACCAACAAGGTCAGAAGGTGAGAAGCTGGAATATATAGTCAGGGAAGCAGGTGTGCATGATCAAACCAGGTAATTAGATTAAACCCTACAGCAAAGGTGCAGAGGTCTATAGTTCACAACAGCAGCACCTCTGGGAGAACAGAGGTACTGCAGCGCTGGTTCAACACTGCCTTCTCTGCATCCAAAGAATAACAGATGGGATTTTCTTGGAAGTAATAATTCGGATCAGATCTACAGCTCTTCTTGTATTCTCTCTCGCCTGATGTTCTATGATAAACCCCACTGTCCTACTAGTCATGGTGGTCCAATGCTGGAAGAGCTTTATTTAGGGGTTAGCTTGGATTTTGGTGTAGATTTTGAGGTCATTATTCAGGAGGGAGAGGTTTGTAACTTGCACAGTTGTGGTCCTTCCTCCCTTTGTGAAAAACAACTATTCTGGCTTCTGACATAATATATGGGAAATGTGTGTTCTGGAGAGCAGAGTTGCTAGTGTGGTGGGGAATGAAAATATCAAAATATTTTTTATAATGATCACTGAGAAGACATCCCCACTGAGAGATCTACCTTAAATGACCTGTTTATTTCCTCTGCTGTAATTTCTGCACTGAGCCATTGGACTGATCGGTGAGAAAGCTGTGGGAATTTAACTTTGCTCATGAAGTTTTCACTGTGATCCTCAAGTGGAAGAGGAGGGGTCTGCAGGTTTTGGGGTAAATTATATAAGTTGGTGTAGTAATTTTGTAATTTATCTCACTAGCCTTAAGGTTGTAAGTGAGATGTTCAGTGGAGGTTTTAATAGTTTAGTGGTTGCATTTGGAATTTTAATTTGTTTGCTAAGATTTTATCAGCTTTATCTGCTTTTTCATGAAATATTCGTTTGAGCTATTTCAATTTATGTGTGCTATGTTCTGAAATGACCAGGTTGTGTTATTCTCAAACTCTCCTGAGGCTCTAGGATATCTGGGTCAGGTAAAGCTTTATGCTGAGTTTTAACGTCTTGAAGCTGTTTAGTCTGCTTTATTGTTCTGAATAGCTTGACGTACTTGACTTTAGAAGCTGTATTTATCAAATGGCCTCTTACCACAGCTTTATATGCCTCCCACAGAATTCCACGATAAATACATAGCCAGTTATTGAGAACAAAATATTTCTCTAGGAGTTTGCAAACCTGTAATTTCAATGTAGGGTTATGGAGGAAGGCTTTGTTAATTCTCCAAATAGAGGATATATGGAGTGTAGTTAAACCTGATAGATCAGCTGAAATAGCTGCATGATCTGACCATGTAATAGGATGGACCTGGACGCCATTTTTAGGGTCAACCTGTGACTAAGTAGGATAATAGCTATTCTGGAAGAGAATGAGTGAACCAAAGTGTAAAATGTGTATTCTTAGGTAGTGCAACCTCTAGAAAATCAGACAGAGCCTTAGATATTTCTGTCATAATCGGAGAGTGGGGTACAGGGTAAGACCTCTCCCTGGCAGTTAAACAAAAAGCGGAACTCGTGAAATACATAAACACAATGCAGCTCAGTAAAAACATCCAAAATGCCACATGATAAATATGTTCTATTTTCTAAGACACATTGGCCATATTCAAATCATTCGTAATGAACAAAAGAAATGGTTTCCTCCCCCCACCTCATATAGCATGAGGCTGGTACTGTGAGTAGTGATACCTCAGAAGCAGCTAAAATTTGCATATCAAATGCTGTGAGCCAACTTCCTGGGAAGAGTGGTAGTGAGGTACAAGCTGAAGTCAAAGGATTGTAGAAGGTAGAATAGTGGAGGATGAAACAGAGGTCATAGGATTGGAGATGATAGAAGGTAAAACAAAACATGTCTTTTGCAAAGCACAAGCAGACAAATCTAAAACAAACTTTGCTCCTTCAAACGTTTGGTAGAACTGAGGGACTTTATAAAGCAGTGTTGGCTAACCTGTGACACTCCAGGTGTTGTGAACCTACAAGTCCCAGCATACTTTGCTAATATATAGCAACTTATTGCTGGAAGGGGATGCTGGGACTTGTGGTTTCACAACACCTGGATTGTCACAGGTTAGCCAACACTGTTATAAAGGCTACAAACAGGTGAGTAAATGTTCTGATTGACTTGATATTTTCCCTGAAGGGCTTGTTCTTAGCAGATTGATGATTGCAGGAATTGAGAGAAAGTGTTTGTAGCTGTCATTGGGAATAGTTCTCTAATAACTGTCATCTGGAACTAGTCTTGTGGTCCTCACAGTAATTGTTTTCTGACAGTGGTCATCTGGAGCTATTGTTGCAAGTCCTCACCGATTTTAGGTATATAATGAATAGTAGAGTTTCAATTGTATTCAAACTACTTCCCTTTCTATTCTCCTATATTTTTATATCCACCCTCCTACTTGTAAATAATCAGAATAAAACAAGTATTTTAAACATATGAAATAAACTTTTTTTTTTTTCTTTTTAAACAAAAAGCAAGCAAACAAATTGTAAACCAAAGTTATGCTTTACACGAATGAGCGCAATAGATGTTTATCTTGTTTCAGTGTTATTGTTTTTTATATGTTGGAACCAGTGGTCGAAATCTGGAATCTAGAAGTGACTTTATGGAAAACGTAAGGGAATGGAATTTGATAGCTTTACAGTGGAGGCAGTAGGAGAAGTGGCGTTATGGCATACCACTGTATACCAGCCCATTTTGAAAACTAGTTGGAACAATTACGAGTACTGTGTCTCTTTCCAAGTGTCTGTGGGTTAATAATGCTTTGGTACTTTCAGAGTCCTAGGAGTAAATTTATCAAGCTGCGGGTTTGAAAAAGTGGCTATGTTGCCTATAGCCACCCATCAGATTCTGGCTGTCATTTTGTAGAATGTACTAAATAAAAACTAGAATCTGATTGGTTGCTATAGACAACATTTCCCCCTTTTTCAAACCTGCAGCTTGATAAATTTACCCCCTAAGCTCTCTAGGTATAGAACTAAGTAACCAAAATAAACATATTCAAAGAGAATGTAGTGGTCAATTATTAACAGCGTTATATGTGGTAGATTGGATGCGCAACAATAAGCAGGTCCCGAACATTACCTATTTACACGCGGTGGTGGGAGTATGCCTGACCTTCACAAAAGATTATGTGAATGGAAAACAGATAATATAGATAATTAACAAATATTTTTTAATAAACAGTTTATTTTTTTAATTTTACATACATATTCATTTTATTAAACTTACACACACACTCACAGATCAGGTTATCTGAGTATTTGCAGCTGGCTGTTTAAGAGTCTGCCCTTATATGAAGATGCATATTTCCCATCATTTTTTTTTTTTTCCCAATTAAATTAAACCCTAACAAGCATATTTTCGCTTCTCTACAGATGATGGAAATGCCTAAAATGTAAAAGGTATGTACAGTGTAAGGATAAATTATGTGTACGCATGGTACATTGGTGGCCACGTTGTAAAATGTATATACGTGCTTCCGCTTTTATATTTGCATGGCTTTTTGTGGCTATAATGTGTTTCTGCAGTGTTAGCCAATATGTGTATATTTTATTCTGTTTCACACATCCCACTAGTGTCAATAGGACCAGCATTAAGTTTGCATTTTTGAAACTGTGTGTTTAAAACATTTGACCATTGAAATAGAAAGCTAGACAAACATATCTAGAAGGTTTTTTTTTAATCTTCAGACATTTTTAGTAAGATTGTGAAAGTATCCTCCAATTTTCATCCCACAAATCATACAAAAATAAAAGATGCATCTGCACACCTTAAACACTAATACCACATTAAGTGCAGTTTTGCTACGCATGAGGTTTAGTGCACATTTTATTATCCATGAAAAGTTGACCTCATACAGATGAGTATCTACACAGTTTGTTTATTTCTCTAACAATAAATTCTCTGTCTTAAACCAAAAAATTAAAAGTAGATGTTCACATATAGCAAGTGTAAAATTGTCTTTTAACGCAGTAAGATTTTGTTTAATCGTCAACATGCTCGTAATTTAAAGAAGCATTTTACCGGCTTTTCTGCCACCAAATGTCATCTTGACAGAATTGTACTTTGCATATCAGAGAAAGGAAAAGTATGTAGTGCATGTATACTGTGCTCTGTGAATCAAATTACTTTGTTCATGTCCCAGCTTGACTTAATGAATCTTCAGCATATGTGGTCTGAGTGGAGGTAATTGTCTAGTTGCTTGTTGAAAAATGGACCACGTGTGCCCCTGCTATAGCGAAAATCAGTCCAAGGCCGGTCAGTGCAGGGTTGATGCCTGTATGGGAAGTAAGGTCACAAAGCAGTGTGCTCCACTCTCAGAGGCTATCAATGCTTCATTCTGACCTTCCCTGGCCTATGGAGTCTGGGACAGACTTGCCCACTGTTTGGGAGACTCCTGAATTCCAAGTAGGTCTCCCGGAAGAGCAGCCCATCCTGCTCGCTGTCGCATCTGAGGATCTGTCTGTACCCGCATTGGGTTGTGTCTCTGGAGCTGGACTGGTGACTACGTGGACAAAGCTGGGTGGCCTGATAATGTTCCTCTGCATGTAGTGAAAGGACTGGTGCCGATGGTGATTACACTAGCAGAGGAGAGCAAACAGAAACCAGAATACTTTTACCGGAGTGCAATAAACAGTTTGCTGGAAGTGAATCGCTGTAACTGGAATGTAGTGCTGGAATCGGACTGAAGCCAGAATGCAGACTGCACTGTCAGAGCTGGATCAATAGCAAGATGTTATGCGCGTTTTATCGCTATCCAATAACGATTGTCAAATCTCGATTTGTGTTTCCAACTCACAAATATTTATTCTCAAAAGGTAGCAGAATAATTCAAGCAAAATAATAGTAAGTACAGCCGTTCCTTATCGCAGGCGCTCTGGATCCAGCGAACAGTCATTCAGTCCTGAAGTCTGTGGACAAGATGTCTGATCACTGGATGAAAAGCTCCTGCTTATATGCAAACAGAAATACAGTAAAACAATGCAAATATTGTGGCTTGCTCCTATTGGTCCAGGTTTAAGGAAGGTCCAGGGGGTTGTAGATCAAAGGCTGGTTCAATCTAAGGAATCCAAAGGTGGGGGTCATCTCTCCAGGGGATGTGCTCTGTTCTTCCCGCCAAAACTCCAGTTACAACCAGTCCATTAGCATATTATAGTCTGCATTATATTAAAGGTTTATCCCCTAACATCAATAACTAGAGTATGCAATGTGCGATCTCTTCGCCGAATGCACCGGACAGCTTCTGATGTAAAGGGGGTTAATATGATATCAGACATTATATCATATCCTTTAACCTGAACCATATGTATCACTAATATGCATATAACTTATAATATTACACATAAACACTACTATATTTCGACATAAATAACTGTGTTGCAACTATGATTAATGTGTACTATTTATAAATGTGTGTGTTTGTGCGAATGTATACTAAAGTGTAAAAACTGTTATTGCCACGTGTTGCGGCTGGATACGCCCTTTCACGCCCTAGCGTGCTCTACGCATAATTTCAGACAAAGACAATCAAGTTTGCTCGATATTAATTGAAATTACTTTATCCAATTTGCTGACTTTGACAAAGACTAGCAAGATAGATAGCAAGATTGCAAACTGCTGGGAACCAGGTTGGCGTCTGAAATACAGCATTGCACTGGCAACAGGTAAGGGCTCCAGGAAGTCCTCTTATAGTTGTTGTTGATTCCTGATTGGAAACTACAGTCAGCTAGGCAGAAGCAGCACTCTTGAGTTGCTGAGATGGATCAGGTGACTATATCCAAGATGGCAGCTCCCATTAACTGGTTTTGGAGGGAATCTGAAATGGAGGCTGTTATCACCTGATTGGCTGAGAGGAATCATGTGACCGAATCAAAGTTGGCCACGCCCATACTCTGATTCTGGAGGGATCTCTGGAGTGAAGACAGACTGGACAGCATCTTACAGACAGGTCTGAGACCAGCAGATCCTGAGGAATGCAGGGACAACTTGGAAAGGCAGCGTAGAGGTAAGTGACAGAACCTGAGAGCCTGGTGTGTGACACTCACTTCATAGTGAAGTAGACTGGATGAAGGCCTACATGACATGATTCGCTGCACCACACCCCCATCTGCATTCCTATTTCCTCTCTGGAATCTCCTGCAGAGCAGAGGAAACAAGTTGGGAAGTATGGTCTAGCCATCCCAGTGGCTCTGGTATGTAATGGATGGGATCCCCAAAAGCCCTGGCCCCTTATACAAAACAGTATAAATAAAAATACATGTATACACCATTTTAAATAAGCTTTAATTGAATAAAGGACTTCCCAAATTCTGAGGTCACCGCTTTCCTCTAATATTCTCCATGGCAACCATTGCGGTGGATTAGTCCCTTCCAACTGTAAATAGAGACCGGAAATTAGAAACACCCCTAGAAAGTATACAATCATGGCCAAAAGTTTTGAGAATGACACAAGTATTGTTTTTTTCAATGTGTGCTACTTCAGCGTTTTTTAGACCTTTTTGTTAGATGTTGCTATGGTATACTGAAGTAAAATTACAACCATTTAATAAGTGTCAAAGGCTTTTATTGACAATTACATTAAGTTTATGCAAAGATTCAATATTTGCAGTGTTGACCATTCTTTTTGAAGACCTCTGCAATTCGCCCTGGCATGCTGTATATCAACTTCTGGGCCACATGCTGACCAATGGCCGCCCATTCTTGCCTAATCAATGCTTGGAGTTTGTCAGAATTTGTAGGTTTTTGTTTGTACACCCGCCTCTTGAGGATTGACCACAAGTTCTCAATGGGATTAAGGTCTAGGGAGTTTCCTGGCCATGGACCCAAAATTTTGATGTTTTGATCCCAGAGCCACTTAGTTATCACTTTTGACAAGGTGCTCCATCATGCTGGAAAAAGCATTGTTCTTCACCAGATTGTTCTTGTATGGTTGGAAGAAGTTGCTCTTGGAGGATGTTTTGGTACAGTTCTTTATTCATGGCTATGTTCTTAGGCAAAATAGTGAATGAGCCCACTCCGTTGGCTGAGAAACAACCCCACACATTAATTGTCTCAGGATGCTTTACTGTTGGCATGACACAGGACTGATGGTAGCGCTCACCTTTCCTTATCCGGACAAGCATTTTTCCAGATGCCCCAAACAGCCTCTCTCCTTGAAGTTCTTTGATGATCCGATAAATGGTTGATTTAGGTGCAATTTTACTAGCAGCAATATCCTCGCCTGTGAAGCCCTTTTGTGCAAAGCAATAATGACTGCACGTGTTTCCTTGCAGGTAACCATGGTTAATAGAGGAAGAACACTGATGTCAAGCACCACCCTCCTTTTAAAGCTTCCAGTCTGTTATTCTAACTCAATAAGCATGACAGAGTGATCTCCAGCCTTGTCCTTGTCAACCTGTGTTAACGAGAGAATCACTGATTGATGTCAGCTGGGCCTTATTCTGGCAGGGCTGAAATGCAGTGGAAATGTTGTTTTTGAGATAAAGTTCATTGTCATGGCAAAGAGGGACCTTGAAATTAGTAACAATTCGTCTGATCACTGTTCATGATATTCTGAAGTATATGCAAATTGCCATCATAAAAACTGAAAATCGAGACCCCAAGTGGTATCACAGAATGTTTTTTTTTTGGGGGGGGGGGGGTTTCCTATCAGATAGGTATTCTAAAAGAAATCATTGCATCTTTTCAGATTTTTTTTCAAAAAATGACACACTGTCCCTCAGGGTCACTACTAATAAAAAGTTGAGCACTTCTGAAATAGTCTGTAACGTATGCATATTTTATATACTCAGTGGTTGAAGTGGAAAATTAGAAGCGACGGTATAAAAAATTGTAATGGGAACGTAAGTGAATGGAATTTAATAGTTTTACAATAAAGGCAGTAGGAGAAGTGGCGGTAAGGCATATCACCGTATACACCCCACTTCGACCACTGCCTATACTTGGTAATTGCAGAAACTTTTTAAATCTGGAGTATTTTTTTCATATTTATTCTGTTTCCCTTTTATATTTTTTCAGTGGGTGAGGTTGCTCTCTGGGCATATATCTGTTTCGAGTTCTGGAAAAATGAAGATGAACATGATGTGCTTTGGCACCATCATTTATGGGGAGCTTTTTAATGTATTGGCAGGTATACAAGTTTTTTTCTGCAACAAAAGAGTGGATAATGTTGGGAACATTGATTTTCTGGCATTTCCACAAATTTTAGTGAATGTGAAAAGTTTAATTCTGGCATGCTGTAGCTATGACTATGATTATTACCCCAGAACACTAAAGTATCTCCTCTTCACTTGAAGTGTCAGGGTAAAATGAATGCACATTATTAGAAAAAATATTGCTGTGATAAATTAATAATATGGTAACATATTTACAGACATTCTTTGATTGAAAAATACATGTACCAATCTTTGTATTTCCTGAGCAATCAGATATTTTCAATAGTAGTCTGTATATTTATGACAACAAAGTGAATCTGGAGTTAAAGCTATACAATGAAGGAGCAGAGCTGGAATGAATTGCTAATGATTGGATTGGTGGTATTTTAACTGAATTTACCATAGTCACTAACAAGATAATACATGCTATTGGAGCTTGATTTAGATCAAGTTGCTTAAATCAATTTTCAGAAACATTACCATTTCCTAAATAATCCTGTAAGTATTAGATCTTGTTGATACCATTGTAGAAATATTTTTCAATGTATAGATTTTAAAATATTCACAGAATTGCTGTCACAGTTGAATTATGCAAATCTACACTAAAACCATAGTAACCATTTAGACATTGCCCTCATTGGACCTCATTTTCTGTTTACAAAACGGCCGGATTGAAATTTGCAGCAGCTCTGAACTGGTGGATGTTATATCCCATGCTATACATTTTTAATGAATGCATTTTGCATCTTCCATTTACAGTTAGAGAACTGTATTTCTAGGTGCACTTTGCCAAATATAAAAATAAAAATTATTGAAGCACACAAAAGAGACAGCAGTATCCCCTCAATTTTAAACCATAAATAAAGCTAAGCAAAGCAGTATTTTAGGAGATCTTTTTGCATAGTGATACTTTTCATGGCTTTCTGCCTCCCTACAAACTTAAGCACACTTTTATTTTGCAGAGACATCTACCGACAGTAAGATTAGGTGTGAATTTTGAAATGCACTGGGTGAAACATATAGGTGCACCAGTGCAAAACTAATGTGCTTTTCAGTGCACTTTGTAAGTTTAGTACAATGATCTGATTTGCATTAGACATAACATAAAATTGCTGATTGATTGTGTCACCGCTCAGACCCGCTGATCAGATGAGCGTGTTACTTACCTGACTTCCAGACTCCTCTTCCCCGGACGAACGCTGCAGTCGCCATATTGCTGGGTTCTACGCATGCGCAGACACCTATCAGCTGATTGATTCATTATAATAGGCACTTCCTGCATTTGTTGTGTGCCAGATCTTCAGGTCTCTCCTCCTAGTTAGATGTGTCAAAGCCAGTGCTTTGTTGCCTGTCCTGCTTTCAGCTCCACAGGATCTCCTCAGTAACTACTGCTGCAGAAACTATTATTCGCTGTGTTCCTGACTCATAGGCACTGCCCAGCTCCACAGGATCTCCTTTACAACCGCTGCTGCAGAACCTCTTATCCGGTGTGTTCCTAACTCATTGGCGCTTCCAGCCTCACAGGTCTTCCTTTTGTAGCCGCTGCTAGAACATCTTATCCGCTGTGTTCCTTTATACTCTTGGCTCTTCTGGTTTCGTCCCTTACCCTTTGAGAGGACAGCAACCTGCGGTTGGGGAGCTGCTAAGTCCATACTCCCTTGCGGGAGTCCCTAGTGAAAACATCCCTCTCCGTTAGACCCCGCTCCTCAGAAGGGGGTGGTGCTAAAACGGGCAAATACTAAGGGCATTCCTAGACCTCCGAACTGTGACAGTAAGATCTGGCCTGAAATGGATACCGATGGAGAACCTACTGCCAAGGACATGTTGCAACATCTTGTTGGAAGTGTTGAGCAGCAAGATGCCACCGAGATTCAACTCCTCCAGTGTTTGCAAGCGCTGGCGGCTCGTCTAGATAATATCCAGGGAAATCTCCCTGCTCCTCCGGCGGCAGCAGCCCCGACTCTTCAGCTCCTTTTGCAGGTGCATCCGCCTCCACTTTAAGGTTACCATCTCTCCAAAAGTTTGATGGTGACCCAAAAATATGCCGACGATTCCTGAATCAGTGCTCGATCCAGTTTGAGCTGCTTCCACACAATTTTCCCTCCGGTCGCTCCAAAGTTGCCTACATCATCTCTCTGCTGTCCGGACAGGCACTAGCCTGCGCATCCCCACTCTGGAAATGGGATGACCCCATTCTTCACGACTCTGCAACCTTCATCGCATCTTACTAGAAATTTTTTTACAAACCGGGCCGTGTTTCCTCTGCATCCTCTAGTATACTCAGACTTCGCCCTGACTCCCACTCAGTCTCGCAATATGTAATCCAGTTTCGCACTCCCTCCTCTGAACTTCGTTGGAACAATGAGGCCCTTATCGCAGCCTTCTGTAATGGACTTTCGGTTAGGATAAAGAATGTCCTAGCCTCTCAACAATTTGGATGCCTTAATCTCACTTTGCCATCGAGTAGATACTTGTTTCAGAGAAAGGTTTTCCGAGAACGAGGTCCCTCATCGCCCTGCCCTCAGGTTGGCCCCTCGATTTATTCCGCCAGCTTCCACCGAAGAACCAATGCAAACTGGCCGGTCAAGACGCTCGCCTGAGGAGAGTCAATGAAGGATTTCCAACAATCTCTGTAGCTACTGTGTGGAGCCGGGACACCGCATTGCTTCCTGTCCCAAGCGTCAGGGAAACGTCAGGCCCTAACCTGTACCAGGGTGGTCAGGCTGGGGACGTCAAAATACACTTTAAATGTAAACAAATCGGGGGCGGCTGGCAATTTCATCTCCACTGCCCTGGTGAAACGCCTGTCCCTACCTACCGAATTTCTTCCTCAGCCTATTGTCATCACGGCTATAGACGGAAGTAGAATTGCTAATAGAACATCTACTGCCGGACCAAGCCTCTAACTCATTCCTTATCCCTCCTCAGGTCACCAATCCTGTTATTTTGGGACTTCCCTGACTCCAACAACACTCCTCTCATATCGACAGGAACACCTCCCAGATACTAGCCTGGGGTCCTCTTTTTCACTCCCGTTGTCTTGCTCAAGTGAAACCGCTGCAAGTTGTGTCTTCTTCCTTTGAACCCTCTAGGTCGCTGTTGCCTCCTCACTATGCCTCCTTCGCAGATGTTTTCTATAAAATTCACACCGAAACCTTGCCTCCTCACTGGGTCGTGGAACTGTCCTATTGATCTCCAGCATTGCAGTACTCCTCCTAGAGGTCAGGTGTACCGGCTATATATTCCTGAAATCCAATCCATGACAGAATATGTTGAAGAGAACCTCCAGCATGGATTTATTCGGCCTTCCAACTCACCAGCTAGTGCTAGTTTTTTCTTTGTAAAAAAAAAAAAAAGACTGCTCCTTGCACCCATGCATCAATAACAGGGGTTTGAATGCTATCACAATCAAAAATCGATATCCCATCCCACTCGTGAAGTAACTTTTTGACAGGATTAAGGGAGCTTAAGTGTTCACCAAATTGGACCTTTGTTGAGCTTACAATTTGAACAGAAGCCACAAGGGTGATGAATGGAAGACCGCTTTCAACACCAGAGATGGCCACTATGAGTACCCGGTCATGCCCTTTGGGCTCTGTAACGCTCCAGCGGTGTTCCAGAGTTTTTTTTGTTTATGAAATCTTCAGAGATCTATCATACTCCTGTGTTGTGGTATATTTGGACAATATACTAGTGTTTTCACGATATTTACCCTCTCACTGCAGGCAATTGGTTGAAGTACTTACCAGATTTCGGAAGAATCAATTATTCTGCAAGCTCGAGAAGTGCTCTTTTGAAACCCACCAGACAGCCTTCCTAGGTTATATTGTATCTGGTTCCGGCCTGGAAATGTATCCAGAAAAGGTGCGAGCCATTCTTGACTGGCCTCTTCCCTCTGCGATCTAAGTAATTCAATGTTTCCTTGGTTTTGCCAATTATTACAGACAGTTCATCCAAGGTTACTCTACAATAGTCTCCTATTGTAGTTCTTACATGATAGGAGGCGGAAACTACAGTCTGGCCCCCTGGTTGAAACTTTTAAATCATCAAGTCTGCCCTTTCTTCCGCACCCATTCTCAGACAACCGGACCCCACCTTACCCTTCTTCGTGGAGGTTGATGCCTCGGCTGTAGAAGTTGGAGCAGTACTCTCCCAGTTCTCCTCCTTGGAGTAGAAGTGTCACCCTTGCGCTTTCTTCTCTCGTAAGTTCCTACCAGCAGAGAGAAACTATGCCATCGGGGACAAGGAGCTCCTAGCCCTGAATTTAGCACTCTCTGGAGGTATCTTCTGGAAGGCTCCCAGTTTCCTGTTAACATCACCACAGATCATAAGAGCTTACTTTATCTTCAATCTGCTCATTGCCTAAATCCAGGCATGTTAGTCTCTTTTTTTCCCCCAGGTTTAACCTACATATTACCTTTAGACCTGGTTCAAAGAACAAGAAAACAGACGCACTTTCTCGAGCATTTCTCCACGAGCCTGAATCTTTGGAGTCCTCTCCCTGTCTAATCCTAGATCCTAAGACACTCCAAGCTACATCCACTATCATCTCTCCTCCGGGCAAGACCTTCGTCCCTCCACCTCTCTGTAAGAGATTATTCCAATGGGGTCATGCCTCTCCCTTTTATCGGTCATTCTAGAGTTGTCAAGACCATCAAGATATTCTCTCAGAATTATTGGTGGCCTACCCTTCGCACCGATACCAATCAGTTTGTGGCAGCTTGCTGTATTTGTGCATAGCATAAGACTCCCCGGTCGAATTCTGCAGGACCCTTAATTCTGCTACCTCTTTCATCCAAACCATGGTCATTCATCTCCATGGATTCTATTACAGACCTCCCTTCTAGCAAAATGTTCAATACAGTGTTACAGTGCTACTAGAACATTTTATCCGCTGTGTTCTTTTATACTCCTGGCTCTCCTTCTGGTTTTGACCGTTACCCTCTGAGAGGCCTGCGATCTGTGGTTGGGGAGCTGCTAAGTCCATACTCCCTTGCGGGAGTCCTTGGTGAAAACCTCCCTCTCCGTTAGACTCCGTGCCTCAGAAGGGGTGGTGCTAAAATGGGCAAACACTTTGGGCATTCCTAGACCTCCGAACTTTGACAGATTGGTAATGAGGGATCCTTCATTTTGATACAGACATCCATCCCCCTTCTTTGTTTTCCTTTGGCTTTATTTGTCCTAGGACATATGTTTGAATCGGCTACATTGCTATTGTTCACAAAATCTTGAGAAACTGATTTGCTAACAAACACAGACCGT
Organism: Mixophyes fleayi; assembly: GCF_038048845.1. Classification (NCBI taxonomy): domain Eukaryota; kingdom Metazoa; phylum Chordata; class Amphibia; order Anura; family Limnodynastidae; genus Mixophyes; species Mixophyes fleayi. Next base: position 164,976,931 of record NC_134405.1, read on the forward strand.
CTATTCACATATCAATACACAGAGCTATGCCACATCACTCAAAAGAGAGCATGGCTTTCACTGTAGGAAGAGATTGCAGACCAATTCCTTACTGTGCTCCTCCAAGAGATCTAAATTATAAAGTCAACACAATTGCCTCTTGTTCTCTCTCTCCACATATTTAACCCCTAGCCCCTTCATCATTTCTTCTTGGACCTTTTCCTATGATGGATTTTCCAATACAATGGTGGATGATTATAATGACTTGAACAATAGCACAACTGGAGGGGAACATTCTACCAGGAAATACAGCTACATGAGGACAACATTCAGCATTCACCTGCAACTCCATAGTTTATTCCTGATGTTTCCATCTCTCCCTGGCAGCAAACTTTATATCTCAATGTCAGGAGCCGCGACTCTCTTCTGCCTTCTCCTGGTGTCCCGGCCGTCTCTATGAAGAACGGGACGCCACTCCCAGTATTCGGCCCCACCGTTGCCAGGGGAACGGCCGGACGCCGAAGTTAATTGTATCGCGCCCCGGCAATATAGATCAGCTGGGAGCGCGTGTCATAGTCTGTAGGCCAATTAGCAGCCAGGGGATTAATTAGTTGCTGCCTGGGGATGTTTTCAGGGTGAAGCACTGAATGGCCAGTACCAGTATTTAAGGCAAGAAGGGCTTAGCCTCCCTGCCGGTTATAGTGTTCAGTCTGTACTGTTGCTGACCTGCTCTGGATTCCTGTATTGCTGATTTACTGTTGTGCGCCTCTGCCTGTACCTTGGACCTTGCCTGCTTATCTGTGACCTTGACCTTTTGGCCTGTATCTTGGACTCTGCTGTTTTGCCTGTGACCCTGACCCTTGGCATGTTATATGACCATTATACCTTGCTTGTGACCCTTGACCTCGGCTACGCCTGACCATCCGCTACCATCTACTCAGCCTCCTCTGGCCTGCCACTGCGGTGTTGTATAACGAACTTGCACTACGCTAAGAGTTAAGTCCTGGGGGCATCTGAGTACCTGTAAGCACATAAAGCTCTACGGGAAAGGTGGCTGCTAAAGGTGAAGACCTCTGTCATCTGTTCTGCAAGTTAGTGATGAAACCGGCAGCCTAACACTCAAGAACTCTATTTTGAGCTCTGAACTTATTTCCTTCTCACCTCTAGAAAGTTTGTTTTATCAGTTTATTTATCTGCAACATCCCCTTTGTTTAATCAGACTGCTGTTCAGATTGCTCAGCCATTCCCTTCCCCTGCAACAGCTGTTTCAGTTTTCTATCTAATCCTTATATTTCAAACCTTCTCAAGGCTTTGCCTGCCATCTCAAGTATGATGAGTTGTAACTAAGTTTAGACTGGACTTTGGACCACTCTCCTATTTCATGACTCTGCAAGGTCTTAATTATTACATCTCCTATACCTTATTCCTCTTCATTCAACACTTCCCCACATGGCTTCCCACATCTTTACTCCACACTACAGGCCCAAGCCCAAACCCTCCATCGTCCCTGGCGCTCAGTAATCTGTTTACTGAGGAGATCTCGCGAGTGAACTCTCGCGAGATCTCCTCAGTAAGGAGCTCACAGCGCGCCGGGGACGGAGGACTGAACTGACAGGTAAGCGCTTAGGGGGGTGGCTCACATTGGGGGCCTCATGGGGGAATGGAGACGCCCTTAGCCCAGGGGCCTCCATTCCCTTAATCCGGCCCTGTTCACACCCTAGGTCTTTGCGAAACTGCTTTCTTCTGGTTTGCCTCCTACCTCTCTGGCCGCTCTTTTAACGTGCCTGCTTCAGACTCGTCCTTACCCCACTCTTCCTCTTGCTATTGGACTCCCCCAAAGCTCTGTCCTTGGCCATCTGCTCTTCTTTCTCTACACCACTTCTCTTTGTGAACTTATTCAATCATTTGGCCTCTATTACCACCTTTATGCTGATGACACGCAAATCTTTCTCTCCTCACCTGACCTCTCTCCCGCCTTTCTAACTGGGGTATCTAGCGGTCTTTCAACTGTAACTACTTGGATGTCACAGCGCTTACTGAAACTGAACATATCCAAATCTAAGCTCATCATATTTCCACCTGTCAATGTTGCTGTCCCTACCAATATCTCCCTCTTGGTTGACAACATCACTCTTTCTTCTGTTACCCCCTGACTTAGCTTTACCCATTTCATGTCTCACCAAATCCTGCCACTTCCTCCTCCGTAACATCATGAAAACCTGTCCCTTCCTCTTAGAAACCAACCAAAATCCTGGTCCATTCACTCATCATTTCTCATCTCAACTATTGCAACATCCTTCTCGCTGGCCTTCCTGATTCACTTTTTCGACCTTCAATTTGTACAGAATGCTGCGGCTATGCTCAACTAACTCTCCCATCACACGCCTTCTGTTGCTACTCTGCGTAAATCCCTTCATTAGCTCCCTATCCTTTTCAGAATTCAGTTTGAGCTCCTTACCCTCACTCACCTGCCAATCCTACCACCTCCTAACCATTCTGTCCATCACCTCTTCTTCCTCACCTGCCATCTCCATTTTTTCCCAGTTGGTCCTACACTCTTTTATAATCCCTCTCTCTAGAATGTAAGCTCTTGTGGGCAGGGTGCTCTCTGCCTATTGTCCCATGGCTGTCTACTGTCTAACCCCTTTGTACGTCCTGTCATGTCTTTTGCTGCACACTATGTGAATCCCATAGCTTTACTCACACCCATCTGTGCTACTTATGTGTATTACCTCATCTATTTGTTACTTGCATCTGTATCTGTTGCACCTTATAAATAAATAAAAATAAATATAATGTATAAGGATATTGTTGCTGTTAATTAATGCTGAGATCAGTGAGATAAATTGGGACAGAGTTACACGTGATACGGAAACTGGAAACATTGGAGTTGGTAGTGCATAGGTTAAATGTATGCTATGTGATGTGATACTGCAGTATGATTGTAGGTTATATAAATGGAATAATTGGTGTGGTGTGTGTATATGTGTGTAGTATATGTGTGTGTGTGCGTGCGTGTGTGTGTATGTGTGTATATATATAGATATATAGATATATAGATAGATATATATATATATATATATATATATATATATATATATATATATATATATATTACACCGTATTTCCCCATGTATAAGACTCACCTTTTTCCCCAAAATTTTGGGTCTAAAACCTGGGTGCGTCTTATACAGGGGTAGCGGGGATGCAGGGGGGGGGGGGGGGCCATTACAGTGGCATCGAGGGGGAGCGGGGCAGCGTTATAGGGGCAGCAGGGGGGATCGAGGGGGAGCGGTGCAACATTACAGGGGCAGCAGGGGGGATCGAGGGGGAGCGGGGCAGCATTACAGGGGCAGCAGGGGGATCAAGGGGGAGCGGGGCAGCATTACAGTGGCAGCAGGGGGGGGATCCAGGAGGAGGGGAACAGGCAGAGTGGCAGCGGGGATTCAGGAGGAGGGGGACAGGCAGAGTGGCAGCGGGGATCCAGGAGGAAGGGGACAGGCAGAGTGGCAGCGGGGATCCAGGAGGAGGGGGACAGGCAGAGTGGCAGCGGGGATCCAAGAGGAGGGGGACAGGCAGAGTGGCAGCCGGGATCCAGGAGGAGGGGGAACAGAGGCACAGAGGCAGCGGGGGGTGATTGCAGGGAGAGTGTGCTGCCAAGCTGCTCTGATCACAATCAGAGCAGCCAGCCATCACACTCTCCCTGCCTTTTTTGACAGCTACCGTAATATTTTTTTTTCAAATTTCGGGGCCAAAATTAATGTGCGTCTTATACATGGGAGCGCCTCATACATGGGGAAATACGGTGTATGTGTGTATATATATATATATATATATATATATACATACAGTCAAGTCCATAAATATTGGGACATTGACACAATTCTCATATTTTAGGCTCTATACACCACCACATTGGATTTGAAATGAAGCTAACAAGATGTGCTTTAACTGCAGACTTTCAGCTTTAATTTGAGGGTATTTACATCCAAATCAGGTGAACAGTGTAGGAATTACAACAGTTTCTATATGTGCTTCACACTTTTTAAGGGACCAAAAGTAATGGGACAAACTAAAGAATCCTACATCAGGCTTTGCCGGCGAAAATGGTTTTGTTAGGAGTGTGGTTTCTTGTCCAATGAAAAGTCTGCCCCTGGGTTTATTGACTGAATGCTATTTACTATGGTTGCTCTTTACAAATTCTGACACTATGTTGTAATGTCTTTCTGATAAATAGAGAAATGATCTTAGATGCAGTTTACTTTGCTAACCCTGTTTACAGTCACTTTATTAATGAGTAACTTTTTCTTCTTTTCTCTCTCTCTCTCTCTGCAGTGCTTCTAAATTAATGTTCACTGACAAGCACATGGACACATGGAAATGGTTTTGTATACCATCGTTACATATGGAGAAGATTTCAATGTACAAAGACAATATTTCAGAAGTTACTTTTACAAAATCAGCTTAGAACAGAAGAATATGCTTCTCTGAACCGTCTCGGATTATTTCCCATTTTCTACATACTACTCTGATTCATGTGTGCCTGGGACTACAATACAGTTATTGGGTAAAATGGTATTTGGTGTATCATACATAGGTAACAATTCCTTTTAAAACATTGCACAAAAGTTATACACCTGCCAGATCTTTCCTAGATTTATTACTACAAATAAAATGGAAACAACAATCCACCCATTTTTAATGGCCTGTTATTCTCACTGATTTCTTCATAAACATTGTATAGAATTGTAGATCAAACTCAGAATTTAATTTACATATAGCGTGCAATGTTATAGTAGTATATACTTTTATAGTAGACCATTTATAAATGTGCAAATTATCCGAGAGCATAATGCTTTTAGTGATAAACTTTTTTAGATATATTTCATGCTTTATTCGAATAATTATGCACAGTACATGACGATTAAAACAAGTTTACACTTGTTTAAGTGAACACAAAGATACCAATCTTCATAAGAAAAATTAGTCTTCGATTTGCTGTCAGTACTTGAAAAAAGATTGTATTTGCTATAAGTAATTACCCACATTTCACATCTGTCAGACATAAGGAAAAAAACATAGATAACAAGAATATAAATGTAATACTGTGTTCAGTTTTAATACAGATGTTAACAGGACATAGACCTGAAGTCATGGCTCGGGACGATCTAATTTCTATTAACAGTACAAAAAGTCTATCTTGTACTTGAACCAATAAGTTATAATAGTGTTTTACTAAATCTTCATTCCGGAATTGAAACAGTCTAAAGAGATTGTACTTTTCAGGTAGATAACTCTTCCCTTTCAAACCTTGTGTCCTTTAGTTACAGTAAATGTACCTTACGATGGACGATAGATTTAACTTGTCAGATCATACAGAAACTGTTGATCCTGTTTTCTCCGCATACGAAAAAGTTAGTATTTCAGGCTCTTAGAATGTTTCGCTAGTCTTACTGTGAAGACATAAATTTGTCAAGGCTAGACATGTTGAATATATATAATATATATATATATATATATATATATATATATATATATATATATATATATATATATATATATAGATATAGTAAACCACAGTGTCCACAATTCTTACATGTAAGTATTGTTGACCATTGATTTCACAATAGTTTCTTCATATAGCTGTAATTTCCAGCCCCAATGTTTGTTGTGGTAATTTTACAATGGGGTAAAACATCTATTGTTTCAACGTGGAATAAATAATGTTTAACATGTATCAAACTTACTTTTTAAATTGCAAGACATACAAAAATGGCTAACTTATGATCCCCAAAAATAGCAAGCGTTGATTGTATATGGTGATGTTCTGTGTTCTTAGTCACTTACAGTAGTACTGTAAATAGTTTATAATAAAGAGATTAAAGTTTGTACTGTTATATTCTCCTGTAAATTATATTATCATAATTGTTGGTACTATTGCTTACATGCAGAGGTCAGTGATGTTATAATTCCTGTTTTAGTTCATCACCTCTGTTGATGCTGTGGATATTAACACGACACCATGGGATTTGTATTCCCTTAAAAAGGAATTCTGGCTGGAAGTCTTGTCTTAAGTTCTTAGTTATATTCTTCTAATATAACACAGTGGTATGTTATCCCATATTTGATTGTACAGGACTAAGTGCTTGAAGGGAAAGTATAAATTAGTAAATCATTGTGTTTCCAGTAAACTAAAACAAGCATAACTTGTGCAGGATAATGTAGGTAGAATTGTTTGAAATCAGTTTACCAATGTTTAGACTACAATTTTCATCTATCTGCCTTCCACATGCTCTGCAGGATAGCTCATGAGAGCACTTTTTTTTTTGTGTCCCGAGTGTTCAAATGTAACTTTAGGAATTCCTGTTGGAATGCAGATCAATGATTTTAAGGATATATGTTTGTAAGTAAAATCTCTGGAATATATATACCCTGTGATTCACAAGGTATGGTTATACTATGTGCAGTTTGAGAAGAAAAAATGGTAATTCTCCATTAAGTGCTGGTCCTGTTGTAGTGAATCAACTATCCGTTTAATCTAACCATATAAGGATAGGGTGTTTGAAATTCATATTTATCACACTAGCAATTTGCATATTTTTTTTGGAACATACTGTACCAGCATTTTCAATGAAGCATATATATTTATGATTCTTGACAATAAAATTAATTCATATGTCTAATAGAATATGTGCCAATCCTCATTCAGTAGTTTTGCTGAAGTACATTGTTTACAGACTATTCACATAATGTCATGGTAAGGTTTATTTTAATGCAGTTTTGTTTTAAATAAAAAAAAATGTTTTTGTCTCCTGGACCCATCTATGCTGTGGTTGTATTGTAAATTGCCCTTATGGATTTAACTCTGAAGATTGACAATATTTGGTTGACATTTCAGTGGCATACTATGTCTTAGTGTGTGAACAATAATTGTAGAATTATTATTAAGCATTGATGTGTTTTGCTATTTTTTTCAGGAATTTAATTTTGACAATGGTAATAAAATTATTGACAATAAAGATTAATAAATAAAAAGGGAAGAGACAGCCAACCACAGATTTAGTTAATGTAAAAAGTATTTAAATAATTTAGATTAAGTTAGCTACACTGACACAACAAGAGCCATCTGGGCATGCATGACATGTGGTTCGTGAAAGGGTTAATCAAAACAAGACCACCTCATAGACATTTGACACTCTCTATTAAACCCAATCTTGCCACCACTAATTTCATTTAATAGCTGACAAGTCTTCAGTTACAACCTGATTGATCCCAAAATAGATTCACAACTTAATTTAATCAGGGTAACAGTAAACCAACCAAATACTTGCATAAAAGTATCGTTCTAGGGGGCGTGGCCTGGACGCCATTGTAGCTAGACGTGTTTCACTCGAGCTCCGTACTCAACTATCCCTAAATTGCTGATTTGGACCCCTCACAGCCTGATTGTGACCACGACAGCTTGAGGTAGTGACCGGGACCACGTGTACCCACGGTCAGCTCTGTTTGCCCCGTCTATAACGAGCTGACTCTGTTTCTGATTTTGGGCCTGTTTTCCCGCCAAATCTCGGGGAGAAATCCCGTCGCTGCGGGACCCAGGCACCGGATTTCTAAGGGAGAGAAAAAGTCCAGAACCCACATCCACCTGGGATAAAAACCTCTCTGGAGGCGACCCCTCTATCTCCTACGGGAGCTGAAGAACTTCCCCCACCGTCGGCAATCCCGACATTAAATAAAAGAACCCTGATAGCGGAGGCACAACTGAAGGGAACATCTGACCCGCTGCGAACAGCTTGGTGGCACAGATCGATTGAGCTGGATCCCCCTGGGAACTCTATTTGTGCCAACTGGCCGCGGAACCTGGTGGGATCCCGATAGATCCGAGTGCCTGCAGTATCCCAGACCACCTCTTTAGCGCTCCCGGAGGCACCACTCCAGAATCAACTTACCTGACTGCGTCCGTGGTGAGGAAACCCGCCTGTCGGCGATCTCTGAACTTTCTCTCTGTCCTGGATCTCTGCCTTGATTGCGCTGCATGCTGCTGAGTCCAGCCCCTGCATTGGAGTGTGTCTCCGTCCACCCGCGGCTTCTCTCTGCTGGCAGGATCCTCTGGAGCCCATTGCCTCTTCTTAGAGCAGCATACACCTGAGTTCTGCCTGGGACTTCCTCTGACCAATAGATTTTGCTGTGAAATCAACTGATAGTGAGTATCCCTCATTATTGAGCTCTTTGCAGCTGTTGCCGGTTTCAGACCTAACAGATTGCACAGATCAGATTGCTTCATTTTCTATATGTAACTTTGCTGCCATCTTGTGGTCATTTATTGAATTTACCTCTTTCTAATATTCTAATATACCCTTTCTGCTGATTAAATAGTTGTTCCTAGTGGCACACTGATGTGTTGAACCACGCTTCCAAAAAGCAAATAAACAAATGTAAACCCCAAAGGGATTCGGCCGCCTCGGAGGCCGGGATGAGCTGAAAAGAGTATTTGCTATCTATGTCTATGTGACCAGTTCTCACTCTATACCTCCCCCTCACACCCTCTCCCCTCTTATCTATTCCATTTCTGGAGAAATGATCTAAAAAAAAAAAAAAAAAGCCACAAAACAGGGAATAAACAAACAAGCAAAAAAAAAAAAAAAAACCAAAAAAATATACATAAAAATAAAACATAACTAAAAAAGACGCATTCAAGATGTCTACGAAAAACAAAAAACAGACCGGGACAGCTCCCATCTTTACTGCTGCCTCTAAGAAAGGGACAGCTTCTTCACCTCCAACAGATCAATCTAGCACCTCAAGTCCCAACTCTCCTTGTGACTCGGATATAGATCCCACAGTTCAAGCAGCTATTACTAACCTAGCGAATGATATAAAACTTACTTTCCAACAGGAACTTAAGAAAGCTATTGTTGAATTCAAATCAGAAATAGCAGCCCTCGGCACTAGAACTGATACTCTTGAATCGAAAACTGATGACGTGCCGTGCTCAGACGACATTTGAACGTGAATTAGCCTTGCTTCGTACTGAGGTGGACTCGGTGAAAGAGAAACAAGAAGACCAAGAGAACAGATCACGGCGAAATAATCTGAGGATTCGCCATGTACCAGAATCTGTTACAAACTCTTCTCTGCCTGACTTCCTCTCCAGCCTTTTCAAACACCTACTTCCAGGCCTAACAGATAGTGAAATTCTGATGGATCGAGCACACTGGGCTCTCAGAGCCAAACCAGCAGCTGATCAAAGACCGCGAGACATTATAGTCCGCCTTCATTATTATCAAACGAAAGAAAAATTACTTAATGCAACTAGACTCACAGATTCGATTGACTTTCAAGAAATGCACCTCCAGATATTCCAAGATCTGGCCCCGTCTACTATCCAGAAACGTAGAGATCTGCAACCAGTTACAAGAATACTACGTCAACACAATTTCCTTTACCGATGGGGATTTCCATTCCAATTGCAAGTATTCGCTGGGAACTCCGTCCTATATGCCAAATCGCTTGACCAAGGACAAGACATCCTCTCCAAGCTAAGCTAGAAATTCTTCCGGATTCAACCTCATCCACAGCATGCAATAATTCCTCAAGACCTGCAAAAGATTTAGCACTGCCTCCTACCTGGACAACGGTGAGCCGTCGATCGACAAGACCCTCCATCGATCCAGATTGACTGGTAACCCACAAATGTTCATTACATTATTCACACCTTTTCTTGGACTAACGTCTAATACCTAGCTCTTGTTTGCCTTGTGATCACTACAGGCACCTAATAACCAAACTGCCTTTTGTTATGTACTCCTAGTATTTTTGCGCTTTAAATAATATCCCCTTATGGGAGTTAAAATGTAAACAAGTTTTGGTATGTGTGACTTGGTCAGATGTTACCTGTTATACTTGATGCTGTTGTTACAATTTCTATATTACATAAGTGTTCATATTGTTTAGTCTAATTTCTCCACTCACTCTTCCCCCTCCCTTTTAGCTCTATGTCCATGATTCTCCCTTCTCCCCATCCCTCTTCTTCATATCCTCCTTTTTCCCTTACTTCCCTCCTCCCACTCCACACTTTTCCCCTTTGTCCCCGTCCCACCCCCAACCTTTACTACCCCTCCTTCCTTTCTACTATTTTTGCCCCCTCTCCCCCCCTTTCTCCCAACATCCTTTCCTCTGGTCACTTATCCACTCCAACTTTGCTCAGAATATCTCAATCTATTATACTAAATAGCTATTCCTGGCCCCTTTCATGGCCTATCTGTATCCCACTAAACTAACCACCCCCCACAAGCACCCTTACTTGTATTACAATGTTTTTTCTTCATTGTTTGATTTTATTGATAGCCCTATACGGGGCTCTCCTCTCTGAGGGTATTGGCCTAATTAGGCCCCTTTCTCTTTCTTCTTTTTACCTTCCTCTTACCTGTGGCACCCCACCCCTCCCCCTTCCTTCCCCCAAGGCTCCAGATGGACTGAAAATCTTTTTTCTTTTTTACTCACTCAAGTAATGTTTTTACTAAAACTATGTAGGAATTATGCTTATTCTTGCACCCATGGCGCTTAAGATACTCTCGATCAATGTCAACGTTCTGAACTCACCTACTAAATGGGCAGTGGTCTTGGGGGCCTGCAGGAGAGAGGAAGCTGATGTGATCTTCCTTCAAGAGACCCACCTCACGGGACAACACACTCGTCTACAAAGTAAGCTTTATACTCAAACGTTTTTTGCCTCTGCGGACTGCAAGAAGCGTGGAGTGGCAATTTTAATACACAATAGGGTTCCCTTTCTCCTAACTAAATCATATTCAGACCCAGACGGTCGGTATTTGATTTTGATTGGTACACTCCGCTCTGAGCAGATTACACTAATTTCTCTGTACGCACCCAATCAGGGTCAGAGTTCTTTTTTTTTCTAAAAGTATTTAGTCGTGTTGGGCGCCTTGCACAGGGCCATATAATTCTTGCTGGGGACTTCAATACCATTTTACATCCAACACTAGACAGATCCTCTGGCCCCTCCAACCAGAAACCTTCTTCCACCTCATTAAGAGACTCTCAATCCTTGCTGTCAGGTCTACACAATTTAGCTTTACATGACACTTGGCGACTTAAAAATGCGGATGCAAAAGACTTCACACATTATTCAGCCCCTCATGGCAGCTATTCTCGCATAGACATGATTTTTGTTTCCCATTCTCTCACTCATACGATATTAAATGCAGGAATTACCCCTCTCAGTTGGACAGATCACGCAGGAGTAGATATCACTCTTGACTTAATAAAATTAGCCCCACAACCTCGTCGATGGCGTCTGGATGACTCATTGTTGTTGTCCCACTCTGTCCATCAAGAGATTAAGGAAGCAATTAAAGAATACTTTGAACTGAATATCTCAGAAGAGATCGCCCCAGGAATTATTTGGGAAGCTCATAAGGCTACCATCCGAGGCAAAATGATAAGTAAGACTTCCGCAGCTAAAAAATTGGCCTCTCAAGAAATAATATCCCTTGAAAAAAAATTAGCCTTATTGCTCACCCAGCATAAACTACACCCATCTACGTCTCTTCTAACACAAATCTCTGCAATCAGAGGCCAACTGAATACAATCCTCTCTCGCAGAGCTGCAAACACACTTAAAAAATTAAATCAGCAATACTATGATAAGACTGATAAAGCAGATTCTATACTCGCTAACAAACTTCGACAGAGGAAAGCTAAAGGAATGATCACAAAACTTAAAAAAACTGCTAACTCTCAGCCGTTGTATGACCCTGTGCAAATCGCCCAAGAATTTCACGATTATTATAAAGCACTATATAATCTTCCCAGGGCCCCATCCTCTGCTGACTCTCTTGACGAGAAGATTACATCCTTTATATCATCTCTTTCATTACCGCATCTCACAGATGGTGACCTCACCTTCTTGAACGCTGATATCACTCAGGCAGAAACAGTTTCGGCGATCAAGATGATGAAATCATCCTCTGCCCCGGGCCCCGACGAACTCACCCCACAATATTACAAAAAATTTGCTAAAGATCTTGCCCCTCACATGACAGATTTTTTTAATAACGTATTAACAGGCTCCCCGTTTAACGAGGCGACGACCTTGGCCACCATCGTTGTTATACCAAAACCAGAGAAAGACCCCACCTTGTGTTCCAGCTATAGACCAATATCACTAATGAATGTAGATCTCAAGATATATGCCAAAATTTTAGCTAATCGGTTGAATGTCCTTCTTCCTTCCCTGATCCATCCGGATCAGGTTGGGTTTATACCAGGCCGCCAAGCTATAGACAACACTAGACGCGCTATTGACCTCGTACACTCTATTAATACCACTAAATGTCCATCTCTGATTATCATCATCATCATCATCATCATTTATTTATATAGCGCCAACATATTCCGTAGCGCTTTACAATTGGGGACAAACGTAATAAACTAATAAACAAACTGGGTAAAACAGACAAAGAGGTGAGAAGGCCCTGCTCGCAAGCTTACAATCTATGGGACAATGGGAGATTGACACATGAGGTTAAGTATACATTTTGCATCTTGGCCCAGCCAGACTGCAAAGGTAGGGTGACTCATAAGCTAAATGATCCTGTCACACAACAATGTTGGTCCGGGGGTAGTTGTCTTGTGTGAAATTGTGTAACAGGCTAAAGGTAGTGAGGTTAAGATGGTGGTTGAGGAATATTATAAGCTTGTCTGAATAGGTAGGTTTTCAGAGAACGCTTGAAAGTTTGTAGAACAGAGGAGAGTCTTATTGTGCGAGGGAGAGAGTTCCATAGAGTGGGTGCAGCCCGAAAAAAGTCCTGTAACCGGGAATGGGAGGATGTAATGAGGGTGGATGAGAGACGCAGATCTTTTGCAGAACGGAGTTGCCGAGTTGGGAGATATTTTGAGACAAGAGAGGAGATGTATGTTGGTGCAGCTTTGTTGATGGCCTTGTAGGTTAGTAAAAGTATTTTATATTGGATTCGGTAGAAGACAGGCAGCCAGTGTAGAGACATACAGAGTGATTCAACAGAGGAATAGCTATTTGCAAGGAAAATCAGTCTTGCCGAAGCATGCAAAATAGATTTTAGGGGTTTGAGTCTGTTTTTGGGAAGACCAGTAAGGAGGGAATTGCAATAGTCAATGCGGGAGATGATTAGTGCATGAATTAAGGTTTTAGCAGTGTCTTGTGTGAGATATGTGCGGATTCTGGAAATGTTCTTTAGATGTATGTAACATGATTTAGATATAGAGTCAATGTGGGGAACAAAGGATAGGCGTGAATCAAGGATTACACCTAGGCAGCGAGCTTGTGGGGTGGGATTTATGGTCATGTTATCAACAGAGATAGAAATGTCAGGTATGCTCTTGTTGGCGGGTGGGAATATTATTAACTCTGTTTTAGAAAGATTAAGTTTGAGTTGACGAGAGGACATCCAAGATGAAATGGCAGAAAGACAGTCAGTTACACGGGACAACACAGATGTCGAGATATCAGGAGAGGATAGATAGATTTGGGTATCATCCGCATAGAGATGATACTGAAAGCCAAAGGAACTTATTAGATTTCCAAGAGAAGCGGTATAGATAGAGAACAGCAGAGGACCTAGCACCGAGCCTTGTGGTACTCCAACTGATAGGGGAAGCGGAGCAGATGTGGCTCCAGAGAAATTAACAGTGAAAGAGCGATTAGAGAGGTAAGATGAGAACCAGGATAGAACTGTGTCTTGAAGACCTAGGGATTGCAGCGTTTGTATGAGAAGAGAGTGGTCAACGGTGTCAAATGCAGCCGAGAGATCAAGGAGAATTAGGAGAGAGTAATGGCGTTCAGTCTTAGCAGTGATCAGATCATTAACAACCTTGGTCAGCGCAGTCTCTGTGGAGTGTTGAGAACGAAAGCCAGACTGAAGAGGATCCAACAGGTTGTTTGCGGAAAGAAAGCGTGTGAGGCGAGTGTAGGCAAGTCTCTCTAGAAGCTTGGAGGGGCAAGGGAGCTGAGAGATGGGACGGTAATTTGAGAGAGAGTTTGGGTCGGAGTTTTGTTTTTTTAGAATAGGAGTAATCACTGCATGCTTGTATAGTGATGGAAAGATGCCAGTAGAGAGTGAGAGATTACAGATTTGAGTTAGAGGTGAAATGAGCACAGAAGACAGGGATCTACCAATTTGCGAGGGAATAGGATCAAGAGGACAGGAGGTAGAGTAGGAAGATAAGAAGAGCGTAGAAATTTCCTCTTCATTTGTGGGGTCAAATGAAGAAAGGGTGTCAGAGGGTAGTGGGAAGGAAATGAGCTGATGGCTTGTTGAGGAGGAGGATACCATTTCTAGTCTGATCTTGTCAATCTTGTCCTTGAAGTAGGAAGCAAGATCCTGAGCACTGATAGTAGATGGAGGGTTCGGGGTGGGAGGATTGAGAAGATGATTAAATGTATTGAAAAGGCGTTTGGGGTTAGAAGCCTGAGCATAGATAAGAGATTGAAAGTATGTTTATTTTGCAGTGTCCAGAGCATTTCGATAGGAGTGGTAGACAGAAGTATATGTGAAGAAGTCATTAGAGCTTCGAGATTTACGCCAGTGACGTTCTGCTTTACGGGACAGTTTTTGAAGATTTCGTGTTGCTTTGGTGTGCCACGGTTGACATCGAAGTCGACGTGTAGTATGAAGTGTCGCTGGAGCCACTTGATCAAGGGCCGTTGCTAAGGTTAGGTGAAAATGAGGTACTGCCATCTCAGGGGATGAGAATGTAGAGATAGGGGAGAGAAGGTGTTGGAGAGAGGTGGAAAATTGTTGAAGATTAATAGAATTAAGATTTCTACGAGTATGAGGAGGCTTGGTAGAGTTAGACAGTAGAGAGGTTAGAGCAGTGGGGGTGAGAGTGTAGCTGATAAGGTGATGATCCGAGAGGGGGAAGGGTGTATTAATAAAATTAGAAACTGAGCATAGTCTAGAGAAAACAAGATCAAGGCAGTGGCCATCCTTATGAGTAGATGATTCAATCCACTGGGAGAGGTCAAGTGAGGATGTTAGAGAGAGTAGTTTGGAAGCAGCTTTGGAAGGTGGGTTATCAATGGGGATGTTGAAGTCACCCATGATGATGGTGGGGATGTCTGAAGATAAGAAGTGAGGGAGCCATGCAGAGAAATCCTCAATAAATTGTTGGTGTGCTCCAGGGGGACGATAGATCACCGCAACACGTAGGGAGAATGGATTAAAAATGCGAATAGCATGTACTTCAAAAGATGTGAACGTGAGTGATGGGACATTTGGTAGAACGGTGTATGTGCACTGTGGGGAGAGAAGTAGTCCAACCCCACCTCCTTGTCTGCCTTCAGGTCTAGAGGTGTGGGTGAGATGGAGGCCACCATGTGAAAGTGCTGCAGGTGAGGCAGTGTCTGATTGCATGAGCCATGTTTCTGTTATTGCCAGAAGGTTGAGGTTTTTTGAGAGGAAGAGATCATGAACGGAGGTAAGTTTGTTACAAACAGATCGTGCATTCCAAAGGGCACATTTAAAGGACTTGGGAAGAGAGGGTAGACAGGTGATGTGTTTGAGGTTTGCTATAGAACGGTAGTGTTCTGATGTATGTGTGTGTGAGGAGTGTGGGGGACCTGGATTAGGTGATATATCACCAGCTAATAGAAGCAGAGTGAGCGAAAGATAGGCAAGGGGATTGTAAGATGTGTGGCCTTTTATTTTCTGGCGACAGGTGGAGGCTGTACTTGTTAGAGATAATAAATAGGACAACAGTTCATGGGTGTTAAATAGAGGTGAGTGGAGTAATGCAGGTGCAATATGAACAAATTTGTGTGTTGGTGGAGGGGTGAAAGATGACACAGTCCTAAAGATCATGCCATGAAATGAGACTAAGAAAAGCAATTTGTGAAACATTGTGATAAAAGGGGTAAAAGCAAAAAGCAAGGGTATTTTAAGAATTACCTCTTAGCAGTATTCCATATAAATAGACAAGTAGTGCAGAAATAGGCTGTGGCAGATGTTGCTTATTGCTGGGAGTAAAAGCAAGTCAAATGTAGTCCAATGTTTGTCTAACTGTGCATTTTCGTCCACTTTGTGAGAAAATCCCACTTAGTGCAGAAATCACACACGTCTAACCCCACATACGTCTCCCCATAGAATGAAGCTAAGATGTAGTCAGTCTAATTTAGGAATACACTACAGATGTGCTAATTGGTCAGCTAATCAAAGGAAAAGAAAACATTTGTGGGAAAGGATAGAGGCCAGATACCTATCATAAATTAGGCAGCAATAAAAGACTGTGCCAACCTAAGTTTAAACAGATAACAGTTTCCTATAACATACTTAAACACAGATTGCAGGGATGAAATTCACAGAATAATGATCAGAGTAGTAGTAGTAGCAGCATGGATGAACATACTTAAACACAGATTGCAGGGATGAAATTCACAGAATAATGATCAGAGTAGTAGTAGTAGCAGCATGGATGAACATACTTAAACACAGATTGCAGGGATGAAATTCACAGAATAATGATCAGAGTAGTAGTAATAGCAGCATGGATGAACATACTTAAACACAGATTGCAGGGATGAAATTCACAGAATAATGATCAGAGTAGTAGTAGTAGCAGCATGGATGAACATACTTAAACACAGATTGCAGGGATGAAATTCACAGAATAATGATCAGAGTAGTAGTAGTAGCAGCATGGATGAACATACTTAAACACAGATTGCAGGGATGAAATTCACAGAATAATGATCAGAGTAGTAGTAGTAGCAGCATGGATGAACATACTTAAACACAGATTGCAGGGATGAAATTCACAGAATAATGATCAGAGTAGTAGTAGTAGCAGCATGGATGAACATACTTAAACACAGATTGCAGGGATGAAATTCACAGAATAATGATCAGAGTAGTAGTAGTAGCAGCATGGATGAACATACTTAAACACAGATTGCAGGGATGAAATTCACAGAATAATGATCAGAGTAGTAGTAGTAGCAGCATGGATGAACATACTTAAACACAGATTGCAGGGATGAAATTCACAGAATAATGATCAGAGTAGTAGTAGTAGCAGCATGGATGAACATACTTAAACACAGATTGCAGGGATGAAATTCACAGAATAATGATCAGAGTAGTAGTAGTAGCAGCATGGATGAACATACTTAAACACAGATTGCAGGGATGAAATTCACAGAATAATGATCAGAGTAGTAGTAGTAGCAGCATGGATGAACATACCTGAAGATGAAAAGAGAAGAGAAAGATGAGGATTAGTTGCTGTGTTGTCTAACTGTGCATTTTCGTCCACTTTGTGAGAAAATCCCACTTAGTGCAGAAATCACACACGTCTAACCCCACAATTATGATTATGGCGCTAGATGCTGAAAAAGCATTTGACCGAATTTCTTGGCCTTTTATGTCTAGGGTCTTGAGGTCAATGGGCTTCTCTGGTAAATTTTTAGATGGGCTACTAGCTTTATACCAATCACCCAGGGCAACGGTGGTGGCCAATGGGGTCTCATCCTTCCCCTTTTCAATCTCCAACGGAACAAGGCAAGGTTGCCCCCTCTCACCTTTAATTTTTGCCCATCTAATTGAACCCTTAGCTGCAAAGATACGATCTAATAAGGCTATTCAAGGAATTAAAACAGGGAAATCTGAACACAAAATATCATTGTATGCAGACGATGTTCTCCTGACTCTCTCGGACCCTGCAGTCTCTCTGCCCCCCCTCCTTGCAGATATCAACATGTACAGCATCATTTCAGGATACAAAATAAATCCTCAAAAAACAGAAATTCTTGATTTTTTTCTAACAGGCAAAACTAGATCTTCCCTCTCTCTTCAATTCCCCTTCAAATGGCATCAAAAAAAGATTAAATATTTAGGCATTCACGTCACTAAGCAATACAATCAACTTTTTCAAGCCAATTACCCAAAATTACTCTCCCAGATTAAATCTGATCTTGAAGCTTGGAACCAGCACTTTATTTCATGGATATGGCGTATCAATTCAGTTAAAATGAACACCTTGCCTAGACTACTATATCTTTATCAAGCCTTGCCAATACGCATTCCCCCATACGTTTTCAAATTTTTACAGCACTACACATCGCAATTTATATGGGGCAAAAAACGCCCAAGAGTCCGCCTTCTTGTCCTGCAGAGGTCGGCGCGGGGTGGTGGCTTAGGGGTACCCAATTTTAGGCAGTATTATTTAGCAGCGCAACTTGCCCAATGTGTGTTATGGAATTCTCCTAGTTCCTCCAGGGTCTGGGTCTCGATCGAAGCAGAAAGCTTGGGTATCTCTTCCTCATCCTCTCTCCTGTGGCTCCCTCGCACCAGTCGTCCACGATCCGTTTCTCATCACCCGATTGTAGCCCACTCGTTATCTATCTGGGATCGAGCAAATGTGAAATTTAACCTTGCTCCTACTCCCAGCCCGGTCATCCCACTTTTTGATAACCTCAAATTTCCACCAGGGTGTATAACTTCATCCTTTGAACACTGGAAACGAAAAGACATACGCTATCTCAACGATATCACCAAAGACACTTCGTTTCCTTCATTTGATGATTTAAAAACAAAACTTAATACTCCAAACACATATTTCTTCCAATACCTACAAGTAAGAAATTTTCATTCTACCAACAAATTAACTCTAGGTCGTAGACCGTTGACCTTTTTCGAAGCGCTTTCGCTCCGGCGATCTTCTACCAAAGGTCTCATTTCCTTACTATTCCGGGATACTTAAAGTCCCTGATTCGAACAACCGAGATTCTCATGAGAGGGGTTGGGAGAGAGACCTGGGAGAAACGCTAGACAATGAAGACTGGGAGGAAATTAGAACTAACACAGCCTCCAGTTCAATTTGTGTTAAATTAAAAGAAAATGCTTATAAACTTCTTTATCGCTGGTATTTGGTTCCAACCAAATTACAAAAAATCTTCCCAGATTCATCTAGCACATGTTGGAGAGGTTGTGGCGCAGAGGGGTCCTTCCTCCATATCTGGTGGCAGTGTCCCAGACTTGCCCCATTTTGGACGGAACTTCGGGACTTCGCCTCACAGCTACTGCAGATTGACATCCCGTTTTCTCCCAGGTTTTTCCTTCTCCCTCTCGGGATTCCATCGGCCACTAAACATCAAATGAAAATGTTTCGCCACATAATCTCCGCTGCCCTATGCCAGATTGCTACGGACTGGAAGCAGCCCAATGCTCCAACTTTACAGACGATTATCAGTAGGATTTGGTACATTTATCAGATGGAATACATGACATGCATAATCCGTAATACCTCTAAGTCATTCACTAAGGTTTGGGCGCCGTGGACCTCATACTTCCAAATCCAAACCCCTTTTGTCATGTGATTCTACAGCATCACTCCATCTGGATCCTTTCTTCCCTTCCCTGTTCCTTCTCTCCCATCTCTTCTTTTTCTTTTTCTTCTCCCATATTCCACCACACTCTTTCCTCCATCTTACTCTTAGGCGGCCCGCCACGCTGCCACTCCCCCCCACCCCTTTACTCTTCTCAGTCTTATTTCTCTTTCTAAAATAGTTGCTTTCTTGAAAAAATTGGGTCAACATTCTCATTAATACTCTTTTCTAACAAGACGCTGTATGTTTTATTGCATATGTATTTTTCAGATGTTTTTTTTTAACAGTGCTGTATAGAATGTTATTTTTGGTTGACCCTTGCAAAAATAAAATCTTTAAAAAAAAAAAAAGTATCGTTCTAATAATGAAGCCTGACACAAGCATTCTTTAAGAATACAAGGACAGAATGTTATTGAATATCATTGTAATATGACAAAAGTCACAATACTTATTGAATAAAAATGGTTAACACAAAATTGACATACAAAATATAAATGCAAAACAATAGTCTTAAAATAAAGCACAGAAATAATAATAGTACACTCAAAACTATTTTCCTGCTATGCTAATATGTTTTGCAATCACTTTTAATACCATTTGTACAAAAACACTTCTAGTAATTGGTTCCACAAATATACTCTCTTCTACAAAATATCAAACATAGTATGAGTTTCTGCACATATGGATGTGAAATATGATTGTTATATTAATTCCTTGGGGAGACACATTGGGCCTGATTCATCAAGGAATGCAAGCTGAACACAACAGGCCTTTTAAGCGTACATCAAAATATATTAACACCTTGTTTGCTTGCACGCAATGATTTGCTGAAAACCATGTTATCTGAAGTAACTTAATTTTTAAAGAGTGATCATGGAAACAGTAATATATTATTTTCCTAATTATCGGAAGGAATACATGTAAATTAAAATTAGAAGGTAAAAACTCATGGGGCATATCCTAGCACTTTAATACGAAACCTTGAGTCTACCTGTGTGTACAGGCTACTTTATATCCTGTCTTGGCAGGCTCCAAAACCATGAAAGTGGGACAGAAAACTTCTCACCTGACTGAGCGGCTGACCGCTGTATAATGATATTACTGGACCAGGATTCACAGCAGAGATGCCACAATATTGGTGAGTTCTCCAAACATCCCACAGTGCAGTCTGTTCTCTCATTGAATTACCACCTGTTCAGGCACATCATGCCCGTCAGTGAATCTTCTGATTTTCACCCCGCACTCTTCAGATTACAGAGCCCCCAGAATAGGCCTATCCAAACCATGGAGCACATTGTGTGACAGGGAGGTGCATCAGTCATTTTGATTCTCCTTAGTTCAGCAGGCATGCACCTGATATTTTGTTACCTTGGTCTCCCAAGGCCATACAGAGATTTATGTGCAAAGTACACTACTATTGAATACAGATTCTAATCTGCACTTGACTAATTGACAACTTTTGACCCTGCATCAAAAGACCTTGCCTTGTTGAGGATCATCATTTTTACCCATCACTGTGCTCTCTCCACGGTTAATCCCTAACAGACTATGGTTTGCATTAAACACCTGCAGTACTCCATCAAAGCTTACAAGAAACTGGACTTGCCACCTATATCTAGGAGACCTGAAAAGCTGGGACAACATAGATGTTACATATTAAGAAAATGTCTCTCCCATCTTAAAATATACCAGTCCAGGTACGTCCAACTAATAGCACAATTTCACTTGGCATTGGTTATGCAGCTATAACAATATGTTGCTGAGAAACAAAAAATGAGGACCAATGGACTGATGCATGATCAAAATATGTAAGACAGACTCTTGCCTAGGCCTGATTCACAAGGAGACAAAAAGAACTCCCAGGAATTCAGCATCAAATCACTGGCATCTTACAAAACTATCAGGTAGACAGAACTCAGACAAGCTGATTTCCAATCTTAAATAAGTAATTTAGGCAACAGAACAGGAACTGTCGTAACCAATACCTATGAGCTTTGCCAATCCCAATTAACCATTGATTGCATTCTCTGTACATTCCGCATAGACATTTTTGTTCTTGCTGATAAGTGTGCATACATGGAGAATAGGGCTAGGTGAAACAATGTTAGAATTAAGAATGTCCCCAAAGGGGAGGGAAGGGGTAAAGAGAGAAAGGGGGTCAGGTTCTCTAGAGTAGTCAAAAGAAGGAATTACACAAACCGAGTTTCCGAGTCAAAATATTCAGTCCAGGACAGCCATGTAGACAGAAATTGGTTAGGACGGTCATTGAGTAAGCTAGTGATCTGTTGTAATTTATAGATTTGCCTGACATTGTTGATTAGGGTCGTAATTGCCATAGGCAAAATGAGATTGGGGAGTTATAGCAGAATATGCACACAGAGTATAGTGACAATCAATTGAGGTGCTGCTCCACAGTGGAACTCACTTTGGTGGGTAATGTAGCCCGAATGCCATGGGGTGTGTCTGGGGACCTTTTTTAATTGGATGCGTCCTGGAAGGGGAGTTATAGCAGGGATTTTTTAACTAGATAGGTACTGTGTAACAGATGAATCCTGTCACCAATGAGGCCCAAATGGTGGTCCTGGAGGCTTTAGAGGTGGTGGTGCTCGGTCCTCTGATGCACATTATGTTATTGTTAAACATTCCTAAAGTTAAATTATACTTATGATAAAATATTAGAAAGCCCAAATGTCTTGGTATCTACGATGACCTGCCAAACATGTGCTAGAGCAAGACATAGTGGCAGCCATAAATTAATACTAACAGGTCTCATCTTCCCCTTTAATCTTTCCTTTTAGCTCCTCCCTCGCCTGCCTCCGGGTATCCCTAAAGAGCTTTGGAAACTCCCTACACACATCCTCACTGCTGCCTGGTGCCTAATAGCTTGGAATTGGGAAAATTTGCATCCCCTCTTGTTACGTCATTTATTATGGACAGTGAAAATGGCGCTTTTAAAGCAGCAATACTCGGACCCCACGCCTGTATTCCATTATACATGGCGGGGAGTCCATAGTAAATTGCGTAATTTTGCACTGTAGCTGTTTAGGCTATTAGGATTTTACAAACTTCATATTGGATATTTGGTAAGTAGTGATTTAATTACTGTAGGGTTTACACCCACCGTTATTCTCCTGTTATTTTAAACCATGACGGGGTTGACAGCGCTGTGTTAATGAGTATCACCTCCATGAAGGATAACTGGGATAATACAAGCAGAAGGATTGCTAAATTTTGGATAGGATTTAAACCTCCCTAACTTGACTTCTCGAGCACAGATAAGGGTCTGGCATTTCCCTGACGTTCAAGGCATGAGGCCAGGAGATGCCCAGGTTCAGCACAATAGATACATAGTCCACTGGTCATTCTTCTCCTTCTCTCTTCAGGAGAGAGTCTAGAATGGGTTCATCCATGGTGTTAGAAGGCAGAAAACAAGGAGCCATCATAATAGGACTGCATGGAGGCTCTTTCTCCATAGCCCTCTCTTGACAATGAATGTCGACCCAGTGACACAAGGCTATCAGAGTGTCAAGCGTAGTGGGCAGTTCCTGAAAATGTAAAATGTCTTTAATATGGTCAGTAAGTGCCTGCCAAAAGCTAGCCACCAAAGCTTCATTGCTTCATTGAAGTTCAGAGGAAAGTGTCTGGAACTGATTCACATATTGAGTGAGGGTGCGAGTACCTTGACGGCGTCTAAGTATACTTGAGGCGACAGAGGATACCTGTCCGGATTCATCGAAAATTTTTCGGAATGTTGCAGTGAATGCAGCACAGACTTGCAGAAGGGAATCATCCCTCTCCCAGAGAGGAGAAGCCCATGCCAGTGCCTGCCATAAGAGAAGTGATATAATATGAGGAACTTTAGCTCAGTCAGTAGGAAAATTTGGTGGAAGTTATTCAAATTGAATTGAACATTGGTTCAAAAATCCCCAATAACATTTAGGATTACCGTCAAAGGTAATCGTAAAGAAAAGAGGGAATCTGCCAGGAGTCCTGGATTCAATAACAGGAGGAACCCGGACGACCGCAAGGCCATTTGCAGAAGGTCCGAACAAGGTGCTAGGGATTCTAGGCACTGAAGGAGTTGCAATTGAATGGCATCCTGATGTTCTCTATGACCAACCAGATGTTGCAACATGTCTTTAGCAGAAGGTTCTCGATCGGGGTCCATTCCTAGTTTGGTCAGATCTTACTGTCATGGATTCCGATGTTAGAATAGACCTCGAAGCTTGCTCAGGTGTTGACTACCCTCTGAGAGGTGTGGAGTCTAACGGAAAGAGATTTATTGACCAGGGATTCCCGCAAGGGAATATGGGCTTAGCTGCTCTCTTACCGCATTTTGCGGTCCTCTAGGGGGCGCAGAGCAGACTAAGGACAACCAGAATACAACAGAGATGTGAAGCTATGTAGGAGCATCAGAAAGTAAGTACAAAGGCCTATGGATCTGGAGGATGAGGTAGGTTGAGCAGCAGAGCACTGCAGCACAGAGATCCTTATAAGTTGAATAACCCTGGAGCTGGATCCATGATGAAGCACGATGCCTTGTAGTGAACCATCAGATCTAGGCTGTGAAACAGATGACACAGAAATAATCTGTGGAGAGAACTACAGTGGATTAGAGCACTGAGATCTTAGTGGATGGGTAGTAGAGCATAGGTAAAGAATCGGTGATGATGCACGGTGTTCTGCAGAATAGCCACAAGTCTTGGTCAAGGAGCAAGTAACACGGATTTAGACGGTGAAGCGATGAACTGCGGAAAATTGAAGCGCTTAGATCCCGGTGGGCAATATAGCCTGGAAGCAGGATCGATGATTATGTTCTGCAGGGTAGCCACAGGTCTTGATCATGGAACAAGAGACACAGTTAGCTAGTCACAAATGGAAGCAATCAGGGGTCAGAGAACAGCATCCTCAGGGAAGGAGACCTGAAGTTCTGATAGGAGGAAGTGCCTTAAATAGTGAACTGGTCTCGGTATTAGTCAGCATTGCGATGCAGACTACCCCGACATCTTGACTCCAAACGCCTCCTTCTCGACGAGTATCGATGACCACTGTTCTGCAAAGCGACTTGAACTAATCCCGATGAAGGAAGAAGCCAGCGCCATTTCATGATGTCCCCTCTGTCCCCCTTCAGCGTCTCTCTCTGTCCCCCTTCTGCGTCTCTCTCTGTCCCCCTTCAGCGTCTCTCTCTCTGTCATCCTTCAGCGTCTCTCTCTCTGTCCCCCTTCAGTGTCTCTCTGTGCCCCCCTTCACTCTCCTTTACTTACCTTCTTTCCTGACGTACTCTCTGCTGCTGCTCCCCACTGAGGCTTAAAGACGTGATGAGGTCACGCCGCAGTCAGTGAGGAGGAGGATCCGGCGCTGGATGATGGTTACGTTTTTTTTGTTTGTTTGTTTGGGGGTTTTTTTCTCTTCTTTTTCTTGCTAGGGATCGCGGCACCCCTGTGATAGCACAGTTTGGGAACCGCTGGTCTAGACAACTAAAATCCAAAGTCTCATTCAAACCTCTTGGAGACAACGTTCCAAGCTTTAAGATCCAGACGGATTCACTGAGACATAATTTCTTAAATCTATCACCTCTCTCATAGTGGTCTCTATATGTTCTAGGCCAACCAGAGTTAAGCATTCTGGATTCCCTGCATGTTCATCGGAAAAGTGTTTAGAAACACTATGTGTCTGTAATCTATTTATAATATTGCGCCTATGCTCACGAAAGCGAGTTTTTAATGATTTGATTGTCCTACCCACGTACTGCAAATACTTGATAGCTTATTTGTACACTGAAATTTAAAGTTGATATTTGTGTGCTACATGAAAAAACTGTCAGAATTTAACTTATGTGCAAAACAGAATACTAATTAGCACCCCTTGCATTGTAACATGGTTTTGTCCAGGAGACTGAAATAAGAAGTTTCTTAAGTTAAGATCCTTAATGAATCAGGCCCCAAGTGCCTACAGATGGTTTCCCTTTTGAGTATTTTGGTAAATGTTCGAATCCTGTATGAAAGTGTTCCACATTACTTATTTTTTATTGCTACTGATATTTTTATCCAAACTTTGATAAAAAGTTTTTTGTTGTTTTTAAAAAATATGTCAGTAGAATTTTGTTATTTCTAAACTAACTTTTATAATCTTAAATACCCAACTACATAACTAAAAAACGTAATTGATGCACATTTCCTGCCACTGGGACTGCCATCTGGGCCTAATTGGTGACAGGCCCCATCCGTGGCACTGCACCTAACACAGTTAAAAGAATACATGTTATACATCCTCTTCCAGGACGCTTCCTGTTAAGAGGGGTCGCTAGATACACACCCAGGCCTTCAGACTGTTTTTCCTGTGAGACAGCACCACTGTGAATTAAATCTCCAATTCAGTGTCACTACACTCAACGCGTAACAGCTGAAAAGCTGCAACATTGTGCTAAAATCTCCTGCAACACTTAGCAACTCATGTAAACTAGCACCTAATAATACCTCACTACACATTTCTTTAACAACCCTAGTACCTGTGTACTCCACTCTGTTGGGCAGAGTCTCCTTGAAGGAAATGCCTACTGTTGGCAGGCTATTCACTACTCTGTCAGGGACTGTGATAACTCTCTCACTAGAGAACGTCTAGAGCTCATTTCTATTCATAAATATGAAGGTTAAACTTCCTAACCTAATTAACACTACTGATCCACGTATGTCCATATGTCCTCCTGTAACCTGTCCTTAGATGATGCAGCTACTCTAAATGCCCTCATCAGAGTCCAGGAGGGAGCTTCTTTTTGATGCTGCCGGAAGGAATGGTAAAGACCCAAATATTTGTGGTAGTTATCATCCTATCTCATTACTGAATGTTGACATAAAGATCTTTGCCAAATCCTTTTTGGTAGGCTCAATAAATATCTATCTACCCTTTTTCACACAGATCAGATAAGATTTGTTCCAGATAGCTTTATATGCTGCTGACGACGTCCTCCTTTTGGTCACCACAGCATTGTCTTCCTTTCCTAATGTTTTTAGAGAGATTCATCAATTTGATCTCCTTTCAAATTCGTTTTTTCCACTCCTAATACTAAAAATCTCATTGAACTTAATTTTTGCTTTATGTGGCATCCTTGCAAAGTCAACTACTAATTTATATAACCAGGATGCATTACCGCTGTAAAGATGAATATTCTACTCAGGCTATTGTAAGTCAAACATTACCTATTAAAATCCCTCACAAACAACATTTTTAACAGAGAATTGCCTTTCACTTTATATCAACTAGGATAAGACCCAAGGATTGTGAGTTCCTAGTTTTAAGAAATGATTATGCTGCTCATCTGGCACCGTGTGTTCAGTGGCATTTTCCCTCTGGGTCTATAGATTGGGTGACATGGAATCCGCTACACTCCCCTCAATTCCTCTCTCTTTGCTATGGTATCAGCCCATGCACAGACTCATTGAAACTTGATCCCACCCAATACATAGCCTCTCATTATCAGTGGTCACTGCAGCAAGTTATACTTCCGATCTCCTCCATTAATTTTGTTCTGGCATAATTCACCTTTGCCCCGGGGATGCTCTCCATGTGCGTTTATGGCCTAGTGGATGGTAAAAACTACAATTTTCAATGACTTAACTAAGAAAGGAGCTTTTCCCACTTTTTA
Organism: Mixophyes fleayi; assembly: GCF_038048845.1. Taxonomy (NCBI): domain Eukaryota; kingdom Metazoa; phylum Chordata; class Amphibia; order Anura; family Limnodynastidae; genus Mixophyes; species Mixophyes fleayi. Next base: position 165,003,930 of record NC_134405.1, read on the forward strand.
CAAATCTGCAGTTATTTTATGTGTTTCTTACAATTCTATTTAAGATAAATAAAGCTCCAGGTCCAGATGGCATACACCCAAGGGTCCTTATGGAGTTAAACTTGGAAATAGCTAGACCGCTATTCTTAATTTTCAGAGATTCAATCTCATCAGGATCAGTACTAAGGGATTGGCAAATAGCAGATGTGGTGCCATTGTTTAAAAAGAGGACGCGATCACAACCAGGGAATTATAGACCTGTGAGCCTGACATCAATAGTGGGGAAACTACTGGAAGGTATTTTAAGGGATAGTATTCAGGATTACTTGGTGCGCAATAAAATTATTAGTGGGAATCAACATGGATTTGTGAGGGATAGGTCATGTCAAACTAATCTAATTAGTTTCTATGAGGAAGCTAGTGGGAACTTAGACCAGGGCAGCACAGTAGATGTGGTCTACTTAGATTTTGCAAAGGCCTTTGATACAGTGCCACACAAGAGGTTGGTTTACAAAATAAGGGAACTGGGTCTATGTTACGGTGCTGGTAGTTACAGGTCTGATAGTCAGAACAGGCCTGTACACAACCTGATGCTGAGTCTACTAGGTTCAGAATAAGGAGGCAAGACACAATGTAGTTCTTCAATACTTCAATGATTGATAAAACATATATATATAAATATGTAGATGATGATATGCAGATGTCAATTAGCCACGGCGGAGCGTGACAAGGTGTTAAACACAATAGCAGTCTATTCACAGCACAGATGATAATATGCAGGTGTCAAATAGCCACGGCGGAGCGTGACAAGGATAACACAATAACAGTCTTGTTATATGCACATGAACAGACTTGCAGCAGGCTGTGAATCAGTGAAGGCACAATAGAGAGAAACAAAGTCTTTGTAATATGCACAAGGTGATACTTGCAGCAGGGGAGTCCCAGTAGAAGTGCACCAGCACTAGGCAGAGAAATGAAACATCCACAGCAAAGACACAGGATCAGGATACACAGGAGTCCAAGGAATCAGGTTAGCAACAAGTTGCACTGACAGTGAGCAGATGTCAGTGGTGGGTTTAAATAGAGCAGGTTAGAGTGACACGCCCTGAGGGTGAGTCATGTGATGCACAGAAAAGCAGAGCAGACAGGGAAAGAAACAAAACCTGGACAGGATTGTTACAGTACCCCCCTCCCTAGGGGTGGACTCCGGACACCTGCGATACTTTTTTAGGAAATCTTTTCCGAAACTGTTTGAGTAAACGAGGAGCATGAGTGTCCGAAGCTTTAACCCAGGAACGTTCCTCAGGCCCATAGCCTTTGCAATCGACCAGGAATTGCAGTGATCCCCTGGATCTACGAGAGTCCAATAGTTGTTTAATCTCATATTCAGTTTGAGCTTGAGAAGTAGCCGGAGGCGGAGAAGCTGTGACACTTGAAAATTGATTTTGTACCACCGGTTTTATTTATTTTTTTTTAAACAAAATTTTTTATTTAAACAGGTTTACACGTATAAAATATCAGCAGTGAGTTGTATATATGGAGAAGAACATAAATACATGAGGATAAAATGGTAACATTTGCAGGCGTATCATAAATAAAGTGATGTAAAATCCAAATGTATATTTGGTGTATATAATTCAAAGAGAAAAAGTTTGTAGATGAGGGGAGACATACAGGGGGTTAAGGGGGAAGAGAAGGGAGGTATCTGATGAGGGAGAGAGAAAAATAAAGATGAGTGAGTTTGTCTATGATAACTAGAGCAAGAGATTGGCATATTTAGTCAGTCATTTCCAATCAAGAAGAAATAAGTAGAAAGTAAGTTAAAATAAGAGAATGTCAAATGGTAGAAAGGGGCGGTTCTGCTTTATAAAAGGATGTCCAGGGGTTCCACACAGGTTTGAATTGAATTGGAGTATCATTGAGGGTGGCGGTTATACTATCCAAGCGATATGTTGACCATACAAAATTTATGGTCGCAGTAAGTGAGGGTGGGATCGAGCTCTTCCAGTGCGAAGCAATCAGGCAGTTAGCTGCATTAAGAATATGTCTAATTAGTTTTTGAGTTGGGCAGGATATGTTAGGGAGAGGTCTAGGGAGTAGTGAAAAGAGCGGTGTGTCAGGAATTTGAATGTGAGTAATGGAGGATATCAATTTATGGACTTGTTGCCAGTATGAGATTATCTTGGGACAGGAGCACCAAACGTGCAGCAGGGAGCCTCTACAACCACACTCCCTCCAACATCTGTCCGAAAAGGCTGGGAATATAGTATAAAGACGCGATGGGACCAAGTTCCATCTACTATATATTTTAAATGAATTTTCTTTGATTCGAACAGAGATAGAGGTTTTAGCCAGATTGGTTCTAATCTTGGTCCATTCTTTAGGATCTATAGTTTCTCCTGTGTCTTTCTCCCACGCGAGTTCATGTGGTTCTTTAGATGGGAGGTCAAAATTATTTTTTAATTGGTATAATGAGGATATGAGGCCTCTCGTTGAATTTGGGTGCTTGCAGAATGATTCTAGGGAAGAGCACTGATCTGTGAGGGCTGGTTTAGGTAGGGAGTTGTAGAAGTGTCTAATTTGTAGGTACTGATAAAATATTGAATTGGGAAAATTGTATCTTTTTTTTAGCTCCGCAAACATAGGGAAGATATTCATGCGAGCAATGTCCCATGGAAATAGAAGATGGTGGCGAGTCCAGTAATGGAAGGCTTTATGATTTATCCCTGGGGGGAAATCAGGAGAGTTCCATAATGGAATGAGAAGTGGGTATTAGGAACGAGGTTCATAGATACGTGTCACTCAATCCCAAATGGCTAATGAGAATTTAACTGTGGGGATATGGTTTAAGTGTTTAGTTCTGTGTTGAGGCTTGGTCCAAAGCAACAAAGAGGGTCACTATATGTTAAGTAGATCAGCTTCTATATGAGTCCAGACACGCCGATCTGGGGGAGAGTGCCAAAGGACGCATTGCACTAGATGAGTGGCTTGGTAGTATTTTATTAAATTTGGTAAACCCAGGCCTCCTATACTTTGGTGTTTGAATGAAAGCCGAAGTCGGATTCTTGGTTTACGAACGGCCCATATGAATTTTGACAGGGATTGTTGTAAGTTTTTAAGTACATGCATGGGGACACGTATGGGGAGGGTCTGCCATAAATAGAGGAGGCGGGGTAATATATTCATTTTTATAGTGGCTATACGACCAAACCAGGAGACCGTAAGTTTAGACCACTGTGTAAGGTCAGCTTGTATTGTGTTAATGAGCTTTGGGAAATTAGCAGCATAAAGTTGGGAGTAAGATTTAGTTAGGTATACACCTAGATATTTGAGTTGCTTAGATTTCCACCTAAATTTGAAGTTAGTTTTAAGTGTCTGAGTTTCCGCGGGCACAATATTTAAACTCAAAATCTCGGATTTGTCAGCGTTAATCTTATAGTTGGAAAGGGAGCTGTATGTGTCAATTTCTTTGATAAGATTTGGGAGCGTAATATGAGGGTTAGTCAGTGATAAGATGACATCATCAGCGTATAAAGCAATTTTATGGTCCTTAGTGGAGGTTGGTATACCCATAATATCAGGGTTGATTCGTATGCGTGCTGCAAGGGGCTCCATAATGAGGGCAAATATAAGGGGGGAAAGAGGGCATCCCTGTCTGGTGCCATTGTGTATAGTAAAAGGAGTAGAGGTGAAGCCATTGGCTAATACTGAGGCTGTTGGGTTATGGTATAATGCTGAGATACCACGACAGAAGTCTCCCTGAATTCCCATAGAAACTAATATTTGTTGCATGAAAGGCCAAGCGACCCTATCAAAGGCCTTTTCGCCGTCTAAGGCGACCACTAGAGCCGGGAGAGCGTCTGTATTAGCTATGTGAATCAAATCAATCAGCCTTCTAGTGTTGTCCGAAGGTTGTCTGCCTGGGGCGAAACCCACCTGGTCTGGGTGCACTATTGAGGGTAGTACTGGGCTCAGCCTATTGGCGAGAACCTTAGCAAAGATTTTAAAATCAACATTTAAGAGTGATATGGGGCGGTAGCTCCCTGCTTCTGTGGGATCCCTCCCAGGTTTGGGTATGACTACAAACCCTGCTCCAGTGGTCGCCCCGTCGAATTTTCCCTCCGATAATATGAAGTTAAACAAACCAGATAGCATGGGTGCCAGGGGCTTAATGAATTTCTTATAATAAAGTGATGTAAATCCATCTGGTCCGGGAGCTGATTGACGTTTCAGAGTTTTAATAACATCAAATATTTCTTCTGTCGTGATCTCAGCATTGAGGGAGGCGAGCTGCGCAGGGGTTATTTTAGGGAGATGGCACGATTGGAGGTATTTTTTTATGCTCGATTTTAGAAGGAGGGGGTCCGTGATGTCTGGGACGATATTATATAAAGATTCATAATATTCTCGAAATCTATGTGCTATATGTTTTGGGTTATATAGTAATGAGCCTGTAGAAGATTTTATAGAAGAGATTCTATTCTTTGTTCGCCTAGGTTTTAATTTGCGCGCTAAAATAGAATCTGCCTTATCGCCCTTCTCATAATATTTTTGTTTCAACCATAGCAGGGTTTTGGCCGCTTTTTTTGAAAGAATTTGATTCAACTAGCCTTTAAGAGATATCAATTTAAAATAAATACGTCTTTTAGGGTGCTGCTGATGGAGAAGTGTAGTTCGGTGAATGTCTAATTCTAAGGATTTTATACGATCAATTTCCTCTCTTTTTTGTTTTGATGACATACTAATAATAGTTCCTCGTATTGTGGCCTTATGTGCCTCCCACAGAATTGCTTGAGATATATCAGATATATAAGCAGAAGGGTTTCATTGAGTCTCCATTTTGGGCGAGTGTCGTTTTGTTGAGGTATACGAAGTGTCAATTCTACTGCGTCGTGGTCAGACCAGGAAACAGGGAGTACTTGGACCTCCTCTTTTTTCTGTGTAGTCAGGTGGTCTACAAAAAAGTAGTCAATTCTCGTGTACAAGTCATGAGGAGGTGAATAGTGTGTATATGATCTAGAAGAGGGATATGTCAGACGCCAAGCGTCATACAGATTATGCAAATGTAGTTGTGTTTTCAGTCTTGTCGAATCTCTGGATTGTGTGGAATGTATTTGCTTGGGTCGAGATCGGTCTAGTGAATTGTCAAGGACGGCATTAAAATCTCCCCCAACAATGGTAATCGTACTCGTAAATGAGGAGAGTTGCTGAAAGAAACCGGAATAGAAGGCTCGCTGCCGCACGTTCGGGGCATAGACTGAGGCTATCGTTATAGTAGTTTGATTAAGCAAACCTTTTAGGATGAGAAATCTACCATGTGGATCTGTGATCGTGGAGTCTATGGTTAAGGGTACTCTTTGATGTATTAGAATGGCGGTGCCACGGCGCTTCGCACTGGAAGAGGAATAGAAAGCGTGTGGGTAGATTTTAGATGCAAGTGAAGGGTGTGGATCTTTAAAATGGGTCTCTTGAAGAAGGACTATATCTGGGTTCTGTCTTTTAATAAATTAGTGAGCTATTGTCCTTTTTGTGGGGGAATTAAGCCCGTTGACATTCAACGTGAGAAGTCTAAACTTCACGGTTTAAAAAGTGTAGTTCGCTGAGAAAATAATTGGAGATGAATGACTTGTGGTTCCAGATACCACAGGACAAATGGGTTAAGGGGCGGACATAGAGGGGTGAAAGAAAAAGGGAGTAAGGTTCTGAACTCATTTCGAGTTTTAGGAACCTGAGTGGAAAGAGGCGGAAAAAAGAAAAACTCTGTCTCTGTGTTTGGGGGGTGTATGAGGCAAATTTTGAGTAGCTGAAGATACATATACATTACAATTCTATTACATTCGGTCATAGAAGAGTAATTCAGTAAGAGGGTAGTGGTATCGGGGAAGAGGACTAAAGTGTGTTAAGCAGTGAGTGTGTGTCTATTGCAGTAGACATACTGTTATAGTGTTGCCACTTTTAGAAACAAAGGTGAATGTCGAAAGAAAGGCAATAAACTGCAGAGGGAACATTCATTACGTAAATAATTGAGCATACAACAGAAAATTATCGTCAGGGTGGGAGGAAGGCAAGAAGGAGCGTCGTGTTTCATGAATACTCCATGACCCACCTCAGTATCAGGATGTTGGGGTTAAATATCAAAACTCCCATAGGAGTTCAGCGAAACCTAGAATAACAAAACTTAGGAGAACACTCCTCCCCTCCCCCCCACCAAGCAAGTGAATAATAACATTGAGTAACAACAATTAAGTCAATGTTGTAAGTTATAATAAGCAAGCATGTCTAATTAAAAACAGGTAACATGAAATATAACAATGGCGTTTGTATTGGTGTACGCAGTAAATGGGAACTAATAAGGTTAAAGGGAACGGTCTCCAGAAGGGATCCAGTGTTCAACATTAATAAACATGCGATGAAATAATGAGTGATTGAACAATGGAGTACCACCGGTTTTAACAGAGACATGAAACACATTGGGAATCCGTAGTGAGGATGGAAGTTCCAATCTGAAAGCTGCTGGATTAATTATCTCGGAGATTCGGTAGGGACCGATAAACTTGGGAGCTAGTTTCATACTAGGAACTTTTAAACAGATATTTTTTGTGGATAACCAGACCTTATCCCCTGTAAGAAGTGGAGGTGCAGGACACCTTTTGTCATCGAAAAAATTTTTGGCCCGTGCAGCAGAATTCTCCAGATTACTTTTAGTTTGAGTCCAAATGAGAGAAAACTTGCGTAGCATGGAATCTACTGCAGGAACTGAGGAGATAGGAGTTTGAGAAAAGGTAGGTGGTCTGGGATGACATCCATACATGACAAAAAAGGGTGAATTACCAACAGCTTCATGGAAATGATTGTTATGGGCGAACTCAGCCCATGGGAGGAGTTCCAGCCAATCCGCTTGATGAGCAGACGCATACATTCGTAGGAATTTTTCGGGCTCTTGGTAAGTCCGTTCGGTCAGGCCATTAGACTGAGGATGGTATGCAGAGGAAAAGTCCAATTTAATGCCTAACTGTGAACAAAAGGATCTCCAGAACCTTGAAACAAACAGTGAACCATGGTCTGACACAATACGGAGTGGACAGCCGTGGAGGCGAAATATTTCTTTGATGAAAAGTTCTGCCAACAATGCGGAAGAAGGGAGTCCTTTGAGAGGAAAATGAGCTGCTCTTGAAAAATGGTCTTTCACCACCCAGATAACTGTATGAGCTTTGGAGGGAGGCAGATCGGTAATAAAGTCCATAGATACTTGAGACCAGGGTACTTCAGGAACAGGTAGAGGAATAAGAGGACCGAAGGGTCTATGCCGAGGAATCTTATGTTGTGCACATTTAGAGCAGGCGGAAACAAATGATTTTACATCTTTCAGCAGGGATGGCCACCAATAGTACCGGGTCAGGAGTTCTCCAGTCTTCTTGACTCCTGCATGACCCGCGAAGCAAGATAAATGGGCCCAGCATAACAACTTGAGATGTAGATGTGGTAATATGAAGGTCCTGCCTGGAGGGCAAGTAGATTTATGCACAGGAGTAAGAGCCAAGACACAACTAGGGTCAAAGGTGGGATGAATGTCCTCGGGAGAATCCTGGTCTTCGGAATGAAAGGACCTAGAAAGTGCATCTGCTTTTTTATTTTTTGATCCCGGACGGAAGGTAAGTCTAATATCAAATCTTGAAAAGAACAAGGACCATCTGGCTTGACGCGGATATAGACATCGAGCCGAACGGAGATAAATTAAGTTCTTATGGTCGGTATATATCGTAATAGGAAACAAGACCCCTTCCAACAGATGTTGCCATTCAGACAGGGCTAATTTAATAGCCAATAATTCTTGATCTCCTATACCATAATTTTTTTCTGCTGGGAGGAATTTGCGAGAGAAAAACCTACATGGATGTAGTTTCCTAGAAGTGTCACATTGAGACAAAACTACACCAGTGCCTACAGAAGATGCATCTACTTCTAAGAAGAAGGGACATTGGCAGTCAGGTTGCTGAAGAATAGGAGCAGAAGAGAAGGCTGACTTTAGATGCTCAAAGGCAGGGATGGCCTCGGGGGACCAAAGCTTGGGGTTAGCTGATTTCTTGGTAAGAGCAGTAATGGGGGCAATGATGGTAGAATGCCCCTTGATGAATTGCTTGTAGTAATTGGCGAAGCCAAGGAAGCGTTGTATAGCTTTCAAACCGGTGGGCAAGGGGCAATCCACAATTGCTCTTAGTTTAGCTGGGTCCATTTGAAGGGCTGAGCCCGAGAGGATGTAGCCTAAGAAAGGAATCTGAGGTTGCTCGAAAAGGCACTTTTCAAGTTTACAGAAAAGGTTGTGTTCTCTCAGACGAGTCAGGACTTGACTTACATGCTCCCTATGTGAAGGGAGGTCTCGAAAAAATATCAGAATATCGTCCAGGTAGATTATGACGAATTGATAGAGAAGGTCTTGGAAAATATCATTCATGAGGGTTTGGAATACAGCTGGAGCATTACAAAGCCCAAAGGGCATTACAAGATATTCAAAGTGCCCATTGTGTGTGTTAAAGGCTGTTTTCCATTCGTCACCTGCTTTATTGCGAACGAGATTGTAGGCCCCTCGTAAATCTAATTTGGTGAACACAGTAGCGCCTTTAGTGCTGTTGAACTGCTCAGAGATGAGTGGTAACGGATACCTATTTTTAACGATAATAGCATTAAGTCCTCGAAAGTCAATGCATGGCCGGAGGCCGCCATCCTTCTTTTAATGAAAAAGAATCCAGCTCCAGCTGGAGAGGTGGACTTCCAGATAAAATCTTTTTGCAGGTTTTCTTGAATGTATGTAGACATTGCCTGGGTCTCGGGAAGAGAAAGGGGATATACACGATCACGAGGAATAGGTTTGTCAGGGAGAAGCTCGATTCCACAATCCCAAATGCGATGAGGGGGAAGCTTGGTTGCCTCCTTTTCACAGAAGACGTCTGCATACTGTTGGTATTGAGGAGGTAAAGATGGTAATGACAATGCAGTGGTTAGATAAAGAGGTACTACTTTCTTCAGACAGTGAGACTGACACCGTAATCCCCAGGACAAAATTTGAGCAGTATGCCAGTCCAGAGTTGGGGAGTGGAGACGTAACCATGGCAGACCTAACACAAGGAAATTGACGGTCTTGGGAAGAACTAGGAAGGATATTTTTTCCTGGTGCAGGATCCCAATCTGAAGGGTGAGGGGACCAGTCCGGAACTGAATGAAGTCTCCTGGAATATTACTGCCATTGATGGCTGTGAGGTGTACAGGACGTTCCAGTGGTGTAAGAATATGATATTTCTCAACCACAGTGGCGGCAATAAAATTATCAGCTGCACCAGAATCCAGAAAGGCATCCAGCGGAATAGAGAGATTCCCAAAAAACAGACAACAAGAGGTTCTCTTTGTGATGAGAACTGTTGAGGGAAAAATCAAACAGACCTAATAGGGTTCCCACTTGCTCTGTTAGGTCTGAGCGTTTTCCCAGACACGTAGGAGAACTACTGATGCGATGGGCCTTCCCTCGACAATAGAGGCACAGATTATTTTTAAATCTTATCTCTCTCTCACTTGCAGAGAGGCGGGACCTACCCACTTGCATGGGTTCTTTTGGGGGCTTAGAGGCCCCTAAGTTCTGGAAAACAGGGCGATGATTAGGACACCGAATCTGTTCCTTTTCTTGAACCCTCTCCTTGAATCGAAGATCTATTTTAACACACAACGAGATCAGATCATCCAAGGAAGATGGGAGGTCACGGGAAGCCAACACGTCTTTTATTTGATCAAATAGGCCTTGCCAGAACATGGCCACCAGCGCTTCGTCATTCCAGCGCAGCTCGGAGGCCATTGTCCTAAATAAGATAGCATATTGTCCTACAGAATGAGAGCCTTGGCGTAAACGAAGAATTCCTGTAGCTGCACTGGAAAGCCGACCAGGTTCATCAAAACCTTTTTTGAAGGTTGTCAGAAATTCTGTATAATTTGGCAGCAAGGGGTCATTCTTCTCCCATAGGGGTGAGGCCCAGGCCAGGGCTTGACCAGAAAGAAGGGACATAATGTAGGCAATTTTTGCCCTATCCGTAGGAAAGTTTCTGGGCAATAATTCGAAGTGAATTGCGCACTGATTCATGAATCCTCTACATGACTTGGGGTTCCCATCATACATAGGAGGATTAGGAATTTGTGCATACACGGTAGTTGTGTTAGCAGACGACTCAGCAGATGTCTTAGATTTATGGGAGGATGCGAGAGTGTCCTGAAAAGAATCCAGACAAGAGGATACATCCTGTAAGAACTGAATGAGGCGATCTTGATTGGTCTCTTGTTTTTCCACTCTCCCTATTAGGTGTTGAAATAGGTCCTTGGGAGAGGAATCGTCCATGGTGTTCATTTCCTTTTTTGGGTCAGTGCAAACTGTTACGGTGCTGGTAGTTACAGGTCTGATAGTCAGAACAGGCCTGTACACGACCTGATGCTTAGTCTACTAGGTTCAGAATAAGGAGGCAAGACACAATGTAGTTCTTCAATACTTCAATGATTGCTAAAACATATATATATATAAATATGCAGATGATGATATGCAGATGTCAATTAGCCACGGCGGAGCGTGACAAGGTGTTAAACACAATAGCAGTCTATTCACAGCACAGATGATAATATGCAGGTGTCAAATAGCCATGGCGGAGCGTGACAAGATTAACACAATAACAGTCTTGTTATATGCACATGAACAGACTTGCAGCAGGCTGTGAATCAGTGGAGGCACAATAGAGAGAAACAAAGTCTTTGTAATATGCACAAGGTGATACTTGCAGCAGGGGAGTCCCAGTAGAAGTGCACCAGCACTAGGCAGAGAAATGAAACATCCACAGCAAAGACACAGCAATAGTGCTCAATGTCAAGCAGCAGCTGCAAGGGCAAACAAAGTATTGGCATGCATAAAAAGGGGCATAGATGCAAGGGAAGAGTGTATTTTTTCCACTGTATAAATCGATGGTAAGACCTCATCTTGAATATGCAGTACAGTTCTGGGCACCACTCTATAAAAAAGATAATCTGGAACTAGAAAGGGTTCAGAGAAGGGCGACAAAATTGATAAAGGGTATGGAGTCATTAAGTTATGAGGAAAGGTTAGCCAGTTTAGGCATGTTTAGAAAAGAGGCGTCTAAGGGGAGATATGTGTTAGGAACCCCTCTAACCAGTACAGCAAAACCCGGAGTCTGCTCTGAAAGTCTGGTGTTCACTGTTACCCCTAGTGGTGGGGACAGACTTGGCCGCAGACTAACAAAGGGTCGTGAGATGTGTACCGGCTGGGGAGAACACAGTAAAGCAGAGTGAAGTCCAGGCAAGGGTTGAGGGCCGGCAGCAGACAGCGTATCCAACAAACAAGCTGAGGTCAGAGGTCACAGGCAAAACCTCTGACCTCAGCTTTGATAAATTTGCTAAACTGGAGGAAATTATATATATATTTCCAGGACATCACTAATTGCTTGAAAATCATGAATATAGTCATGTAAAATATTCTTTTTAATATATTTGTGTAATTAACTTTTCTAACCTTAAAAAGTTAAATACTATTTAATAAAATGCTATCAAAAGAAAGCCTTGTCACAAAAAAACAAAATTCGGGGGGCATGGTCTGAACGCCATCTTGGGAGGTTAGAGTTTCTCAGAGCTCAGCTCTGACTTCCAAAAAGCCCGCTCTAAATCACCTAAAAAGGGACACCACCCCACAGAAAACCGCATAGTAAGGGGGCTGAAGTATCCGGTAAACACAACTGGCCCATGAGCTTTATAATCTACAGGCTCTAAACCGCGTCCTGTGTGCCTGCTCCCTGCCACCCGGAGCTGCAGCGTTACGTGGCACATCCAGGTTCCCAAGTGCCGGCAGGAGGACTCACCTGATCTTGCAGGGCTTCCGGGCTCCCCGACGGGACCTCCCCGATCGGCGGCCTAGTCGCGGCTCCGAAGCCGCGGCTGAAATTTTGCCCTGGAGGTGTCTGGCCTGACTTCCGGTTTTGGAAGGGGACTTCCGGTCGGCGGCGGGAGGCGGAGAGAGGGAGAGGAGTGGAGAGGTGCCGTCCCCAAGCTCCCCAGCAGCACACGCACCCAGGTACATACCATAGGGCAAGACAGGCCCAGAGAGAAAGAGGCCTAAGCAATTATAAGCTGTGCCATTGCCATATAAGAGGGATCCCTGTTGAAATGGAACCCAATCACCACAGTTAAGAGGGTCCCCGTTGACCTTAAAACAGGTGACTCCTGCAGGCCCTCATCTGCAATAGCTGACTTTCCTCCAAAGGAACTGTATCAGAATGGCACCTGGTGCCCCAGCGGCTCAGCGGATGGGCAGATGCTGAGGTTTCCCTGGCTACTCCTGTTATGCCGGTGCAAGCACACCTCATGTATCCCTGTACCTGACATGGCTGTCTAGACCTCAAATGGGTGGACGGGTCTAGTGACGACTAATCTATATGCTATGGTACTGACGAAGAAAAACAGTTTTTGTAACCTGCCAAAGATATTGGTCGCTGAAGAAGATTAGTTTTTGTAACCTATCAAAGATATTGGCTGAAGGCCCAGATGGGCAAAGATAAGAAAGGCTCCACTAAGAAAGATTCTAAACAACCTGCGGCTGCTTCTCAACGCGCAAATTTACGTGCTTTTCTGACATCTCCAATCGGGCTGGAAGCAAGCGGCATGGCTTCGTCCACCAACCACTCTCAATCCCACGTGGTTCCCAGGTAGCTGCGTCCCAGGTTGCCACAACTTCTCCTGTCAAAGAGCAGTTAGAACTATCCCAGATCATGGGCATGCTCCGGACATTGCCAACCAAACAAGAGGTCCCCTCCAAAAAAGACTTTGAGACATTGGAGACCAGACTGAAGGAGGTGGTCCGCCATGAGGTGGCTACTCTTCAAGCAGACCTGGCACACCTGGGGCACAGACTGGTGGCTCTAGAGGAGAGCAAAGAGGCAGAGGGAAGCCGATTTACTACTCTTGAATCCACTGTGTCGGCCCAGGGAAAGGCTTTACAGTGGATGCACTACAAGATGGACAATCGTGGCCGCAGAAATAACCTGAGGATAAGGGGCCTACCTGAGGATGTTCCTATACAAGGTCTAGTGGACGCCCTTACGAAAATATTCAACGAAGTACTAGAGATGCCACCAGAGAATGTCATTGCCTTTGATAGAGCACACAGGGCATTGCGCCCACGAGGGGCCCCTTCAGAAAAACCTAGGGATGTCATCTGCCGCCTACATTACTTCACACAAAAAGATGAGATTTTGCGGAAGCTGCGTCGCCTGGATGGTCTCCAATTTAATGGCCAAGAGATCCAGGTCTTCCAGGACTTATCCTGGCACACGCTTCAGCAAAGGCGGATGTTAAATCCCCTTACAGAAGAACTACGGAAGAATAACATGAAGTATCGCTGGGGCTTCCCCTTTCAGCTGCAGGTGGCTCATGAAGGCAAATCAGCTGTTCTGGTGGAACCAGCAGGTCTTTCTGACTTTTGCTCATCATTAGGCATCCCAAAGGTCACACTCCCAGAATGGCGGCAAGAGTCTTTCTCACGTCTGACACTGATGGATGCGCCTCAATTGGTGGAAAGGTTTCGACAAGTGGGCAGGACGAAAAAGGCTCCTCAAAAGCACCAAAATCAGCCAAACCAAGAGAGCACACAATCAACTAACAACGGTCTCAAGAGACTTGATATTGCAGGAAGGAGACTCAAGAAGGCATATGCCGCTACCTCTCTTTCGCTATTACACATGGGACACAGTAGAGTTGCCTTGCAGATAAGCTATTTGCTCTTCATGTTCCTTTGTCTCTCCCTCCTATTGCACTACTCCCCTCTTCTTCTCCCCCTCCCGGTACTTGTTTCCACATGTGGACAGGGTTCGACTGTCAAGAGAATGGACGTAAAGCCTCTGAAAGGAAGGATCAGTTTCCTGTGGTCTGTGTGGCATGGATCTTTCCGTGTCTTTTCATTGTTTTACCGCTGAGGGGTCGGGGAGTGGGGAGGGGGCCACTCCCTGAGGCCAGTCGTTAGTCAAAACATTTGTAAAGTTAGGTTAGTTAAAAAGCATAGCCAAAGTTTTGTTCACCTGTATCAGTTTCGGATATGTTAGGTTACATACTATTCCTGAACCGCAAGAGTTTTTCCGAGGCCTGAGGGATATTTGGTCCCTCTTGTTTCCCCGGAGCGGTTTGTTATTTCTGTTTAAAGTACCAAAAGGTTATTTTCAAATGTTACTACTATCTGCATTTTCCTTTCCCATGTCCCTCTTTCCCAATCCCCTCTTTCCCTCCTCCCACCCTATCCCACTTCCATTGTTTTGGGCTACATGGAAACGCATCCCACAGAACAGCAGCTCTACCAGCATGTATTCCTCTTACGAAATAGATGACAAGGGATAAACTTAAATGCATGACCCTTTATGTTAAGCAGCAAAAATAGATGTGGCTTCTCTACAAGAGACACATTTTAAGCTGGGTGCGGAACCGCGCTTTCGTAGCCAACAATACCCACACAGTTTCACCTGCAACAATCCTGATGGCAAGACACTAGGGGTAGCTATTCTTCTTTCCAGACGACTGCAGATTAAAGATCTAGTAACCCACAAGTTGCAAGCGGGTAGGGGTCTAGCTTTGGCTATGGACCAGGGCGGGATTTAGATTTGCGGGAAGCCTTCTTGAGCGAGGAAGGCCTATATCCTATGACACTCTCTGTTCCAGAGTCCCTAACTTTCACCCGCCTTTCTACCAATATCTGCAGATTCGGCACTTCCTCCTGTCACTCCTGTCAGACAATTCACCTCACTCCCCCTCCCAATTTGAATCTCTCTGCCTTTCTTCCCCTTTGCGAAGGGGTATGATCTCGTCCTTGTATAGTCTTCTGCTGGAGAAGTTGGTGCCTTCCGGGAACGCACATGAGAGGGAGTGGGAGAGGGATCTGGGCCCTCCCCCGGAGGAGGACTGCTGGGAGACCATCAGGCTGAATGTGGCCTCTAGCTCCATCTCCACATTAATTAAGGAAAATGCGTACAAAGTTTACTACAGGTGGTATCTCACACCTGACAGGCTCGCAAAGATGTACCAGTCAGCCTCTCCCGATTGCTGGAGAAATTGTGGTCATCGAGGCACCTTCGTACATATTTGGTGGTCATGCCCTGTTATTTCCTCCTTCTGGGACAGGGTTTCAAGACTTCTTTCCTCCCTCCTCCAATGCCCTATTAGGAAGAATCCATGGTCCTTCCTACTGTGTTATCCTATACAGGACCTAGACACCCACTCTGCAAAACTTGCTTCACATGTCCTGGCAGCCGCGAGATGCCTGATTGCTAAATTTTGGAAACAGGCGGACCCCCCCCCGCATCTCTTCTCTTAGATCATATATATGGTTCATTGCCAACATGGAATAAATCACGTCGCTACTGCGAGACAAAGAAGACAAATTTCATCAAATTTGGGCGCCCTGGCTTTATGCCTAGGATCCCCGCAGTTCTCTCTTCCTCCAAATAATCTCCCCCTACACAATGCCAGATAACATCGACCCCATTACTACTTTAAAATGCTCCCATGCAGACCTGATAGCACTCCCTTCTGAAGGTGAACATGCTTTTCTTAGTATACCCCATGAGATGGCCATTTCCCCCCCTTCCCCTTGCCTACCCTACACCTCCTCCAATGCCCACGCCCTTTCCCTCCCGCCCCTTACCCATTACTATCCTGTTATATTGCAATACATTTTACTGTTTTATGAATGACATTGCTGGATATCTACTCTGCTCTGTGATTATTTCAATCAAAATGCTTGTTGTTTTATATTTATGTCATTCATATTTTATTATGCAATAAAATTTTGAGTTAAAAAAAAAAAAATATATACGCCAAGCTCATAGCAAACAGAATGAAACCACTCCTGCCTAAAATTATCCACTCAGACCAGGTAGGTTTTGTCCCAGGGCGCGAAGCTAGTGACAACACTACTAAAATAATTGATTTGATCCAGCATGCCACTATTACCAAATCTTCCGCCGTTTTATTATCTACAGATGCGGAGAAAGTCTTCGATAGAGTGGATTGGGATTTCAAACAAGGAACACTTAGTCATTTGGGTCTGGGGCCGGTGGGATTGGCGAGAATTCAAACATTGTACACTCATCCAACGGCAAGAGTTAGAATTAATGGGGACTTATCAGAACCCTTTAATATAGCTAATGGAACGAGACAGGGCTGTCCCCTTTCTCCCATGATTTTCATCCTATGTATGGAGGCACTCGCGTGATCTATTAGAGCAAACCCAGACATTTCAGGGGTCCGAGTGGGAGAGAGGGAATTCAAATTAGCCCTCTTTGCGGATGACCTTCTAGCCATCCTCACAAATCCGACCGTCTCAATTCCGATCCTGGTGTCGGAATTGCATGTTTTTGGAGAATTATCTCACTTTAAAATTAATTATTCAAAGTCAGTGGCCCTTAATATTTCCTCCCCACCCAACATAATTGAAGGTCTGAAGTCGGCTTTTCCCTTTGTCTGGCACCCCACGCATTTCAAGTATCTGGGGGTTATCATAAACAAAGACAATTCAAAAATATACGCAGATAACTTCCTACCTATTACGCGCCAATCTGAGGGATTGGCTTCAGAAGGACTTTTCCCTGATAGGTAGAGTTAATGTTGTCAAAATGAATTTACTCCCGAGTGTGTTATACCTACTACACACGCTACCAATTCAGGTTCAATGGTTCAATGAGCTACATAAGACCATTAGACATTTTGTCTGGAGGGGTAGGAGACCTCGCTTCAGACACAACATATTATATAAACGCAAATGTGATGGTGGTCTGCAGCTCCCTCATTTTTCAACATATTACGACGCTGTTATGCTGAACAGGGTTCTAGACTGGTCACGAGGAGGAAGGGACAGACAGTAGGTCTGGATTGAGGATTATGCTTTAAAGACAGAGATTGATCTTGTCCCATGGCAGCCTTCTCTTTTCATTGTTAAACACCCGACTATATCTCCCACCCTGGCCAGATGGTCAAAGCTGCGCCATATCCCAAACATCTCCACAAAGCATTCACCCTTGACGGCACTTTTTGATAATCCGGACTTCCCCCCTGGCTTATCGAGACAGTCATTTAAACATTGGATCCAGGCAGGGATAACCCGTGTCGGCCAGCTGGTGGACAGGTCTGGGGTCATACCCTTTGCTGAGATACAGGCAAAGTGGGGTCTACCTAATGTGAAATTTGGAGACATATCCAGTTGAGACACTTTGCCTGCTCCAGGGGAATCCGTGAGGAGGCTGGCAGGACTCGCACACAGTTTGAGGCCCTTTGCACTGCAGCACACCGCCCTAGACATACCCTATCATCTATTTATAAGATATTGATCGAACAATCATCCAAAACGCTACCTAAATTCACAAGGGACTGGGATCGGGAGTTAGACATAGTCATACCGGAATCAGAATGGGGGAACATATTTCAGCGTACCCATGTTAGTTCAGTCAGTGTGAGAGTGGTTGAAACTCATTTCAAGGTACTGACCGTTGTCCCAGTCTCCTAGCAAAAATGATTCCCGGGGTCTCGGATCTATGCTGATGTCAGGGAGCTTTAAGCACTCCATTACATATCTGGTGGAATTGCCCGGTAATCAGACCCTTTTGGGATACGGTTATTCTCATCTCCAAAACGATTGTGGGAACTGAACTACCAAATTGCCCAAGGTTCTGGCTACTTAATGACACTGGTATGCCAGTCTACAAATATAAAAAGTCCTTGGTAAAGTATCTTAATGGCGCTGCAAAGGCGGTGATACCGATACACTGGAGGTCACTGTTGGTCCCTACCATAAAAGAATGGTTTACATGGATAGATTTCTATATGGTAATGGATGAAATAATTTATGCGACAGAGGATAACAATAGAGCATTTTACATACTGTGGTCGGAATGGATTGAGTTTAAAAATAAAGTGTTGTTCGCTCAGTGGAATGTATGAAGCTTATCACATACCCCCTCTCTCTCCCATACCCACCCTCCCCGCTCTTTTCTTCTACCCCTTTACCCCCCTTTTTCACAATTATTTCACCTTATTTTATAGTATTTTCTCCTTTGAGAAAAATTAAGCAAATGTACCTCACCATGGGTGAAAACGCAACTGCTGAAGTGCAATGTAAGGTTTGAAGTATTGGAATCTTGAGCCAATGTTATTGCATATACTTGTATACGATGTTAAACTTCAATAAATACAGATTATATCAAATAAAAAAAAGATTCCCTCTGATACCCTTACAAATAAAAACGTTTTTATTGGTTAACCACCACAAAACAAAAATCCTAAAATGTGTGTGATCACAAAACTATACAGTACTCTGGTCATTAGACGGTTAAACAAAGGTTCTCCTTTTCTCAAATGAAAGCAATATTTCTATATATAGGCAATCTGATAAATAGACATCACAAAACAGCATCTGGGCATTTGTTATTTGTCTCAGCAGAGATAAATTAGAAGCTGATGAATAAATCCCTAGGTAAAAAAAACTAGCACAACAGCTGTAGATAGTTGAAGAAAAATAAGTCTTTTGATGCATGTTTCACTTTTTCTCGCCCCCTGCTAAATTGTATTCTTCTAATTAAAGTGAAATATGTTTCAAGAAAGAATTCCTCTAAAGAGAAAGTTGGCTAAAATAATTGATGTTCACATTGTGGTGTAATTGTTACTAAGTAAATATTTTGTTTTAGGATATATTCTGAACGTTTTATGTTGCACCTACCTGTGTCTTTGTTGCAAATGTCAAGGACATGATTTGTGAGGAAGGAGAGTGACAGAAGTGACACACTTCTTATTTATGTACATAAGTGCACATTGTCTTTGCGAGGTGCACACCCACTTCCCAGTCTGCACCTCCATTTGTGACTTTGTTGATAACTTAGGAAAATGTTAATAACGTCACAAGTTCAAACTACTTCCACTTTATGATCATCCCTTTATTAATCTTCACTGTCACTGACATATATCTGTGACGTCTGCCATTCACCTTTTTGCATTGCTCCATTCTCTATGTATGGACAAAAAGGAGAAAAAAAGGATAGTTGTTTTTGTCAGGTAAACTCTCCTTCTTTATAACAGATAAAACGTAATAACTTTTATTGATGTCATTAAAAATCGCAGCCACTCCATAAAAAGCGAAATATTAAAATATATATCAAAGACTGTAAAGAAAATTAAATTTGTGTTAAAATGGTCAGCAGAGATGAAGTTAAATATATTTGAGAATCTGGAATGAGTTTAATATGTAAATCTGAAATAAGTTTTGAAAAGAGCTGTTGTGAAATGGAAAGATTGCACATATTCAATTCATGTCTTGGAGAAGGTTTCTGAGAAATGTCATGTATACAATTAAGGATCAATGCTTTTTCAGCTGGATTTTTTATTTATTTTTTAAACTTTATTTATAAAGAACAGTCACACAATTTATGCAGAGAAAAAACAGAAAAAGGCCAAAAGTGACATTGCCCCTATACAACAGGGGCCGTGTACCAGCAAAGGCCAATATAAGGGATAAAAAAAAGAAGCAAGCAGGTTACACATCATCATCATCAACATTTATTTATATAGCGCCAGCAAATTCTGTAGCATTTTATAATTGGACACAAACATTAATAAAAACAATACTGGGTAATACATACATACAGACAGAGAGGTAAGAGGTTCCTGCTCGCATGCTTACAATCTATGGATGCATATAGTTGGCCTGAAATGTGCACAAAGTGAGACAATAGCTCTAACAGGTGTATAGAGTTGTGTTTTTTTCTTTTTTTCCTTTCATTTTAAGAAAAGGAGAGGGGGGAGATAGGAAGAGTAGGGGAGGCAGGGAAGAGAGGAAATTAGCACCAAACATGGGACTCCCAGCGGCCAGTTATCCATTGGTGAAGGGATTGGAATGAATACTGATCACCAGACATATCAGATTATAAGAAGAGGGTTGAGATATCTTGGGAATGAGTACTTGAGGTATGAGAACCTGGGGGACTGTTATATAAGAACAAATCGCACCAGATTTGGGAGAATTTTTTGGATTTATTGTATGCCGTAATTTTTTCTATTGAAGCCAAGAACCAAATTTTGTTTAGGACTTGCTGTCTGGAGGGGGGATCAGGGTTTTTCCAGTTCTTGGCAACCAGGCATCTGGCCGCATTAAGAAGTTGAATGGACAGTTTCTCTGCGTATTTGTCAAGAGCATCTAACGGGGAGCCCAAAAGAAAAGACATGGGGCATGTAGAGATTTGAACATGAGTAATGTCACTGATTAATGAAGCCACACCATACCAAAACAGTGCAGTTTTTGGCCAGGACCATCTGTTATGGAGGAAGGACCCCCGTTCACCACAGCTCCACCAACAAAGGTCAGATGTGGTGCCATATATTGTTTTCAACCTGGACAGGACCAAATACCATCAGAAATAAATTTGATAAGCGTTTTCTTTTACAAGGGAGGAAATACAAGTTTCCCTAATTATTCACCAGGTGTCCACATCTGGTGGCCCAAGTTACCCTCCCACTTAAGTTTGTGAGCTGTAGTCTTGGTCTGGTTTGAGGTGATGAGAAGATTATATAAATTAGAGATAATACCTCTTTGAAGAGGGTGCCGAACACAAAGTGATTCCAATGTCGTCAGCTCTCTTGTAAGAGCAGGTTTCTAAAGGGAATCGACAAAATGTCGCACCTGATGGTAGGAGAAAGGGCTGACAGACAGAAAATCAAACTTGTAGGGACGACATTGGCATGCAGTGACTAGACTCAAGGACATCTCCGACCATCCTGATGCCTCTACTAAGCCATGATTGAAATCGAGAGTGGCATTGACCTGGTGAAAAAGCAGGATTATCCCAGAGAGGCGCTATTGGGGAGGGTACTGTGGTTGTCTCAAAGTGGAATCTACTTTCAGCTTGATTTTTAGAAAATTATAGAGTCTAGTGCTGAGACAGGTAGCTTTGCTCTAGTTAGGGCTAGTCAGTGCAGGATAGGATTTTCTGCATAGCACTATACATATTGCCTCTCTCAAACAACATGAGGACTTATAAAAGATTTTCAAGCTTTTCCATTGGGGAAATTAGGCTCTTTTATTGCATGCATAATAAAAGGAAGCAAGTAAATTCACCCTACTCATAAAAGTAAAACCTTCAGTTTTAACATTTTTAATTTTCTCCTAGTAATTTTTGAGCACTATTTATGTCTTAAATAAATCATGAGTAAAGGGACATCAAGTGTGTCTTTATTTCATATGTCACATTTCTACATTTGAATAAATTTTGCATAATAAATCATGAGTAAAGGGACATCAAGTGTGTCTCTATTTCATGTGTCACATTTCTACATTTGAATAAATTTTGCATATTAAATTGTGTGCATAAAGATGCGTTTCCCAAAAAATGTGTGTCTGCAAAGTGCAAAAGACATGCCATTAAGTAAAGGCTGAAAGTTAGACATAGGATGTCCAGTCTTTAGTGATGAAGAGAATCTGCTTTCCATGCCTGGAAATATGCTAACTGAATGATACTCTGTATAGAATTTCCTTATTGTTATTATCGTAGATTTCTAAGGCACCACAGTGTTCCGCAGCATAATTGTTTCCTTCATAATTATTTGATCAATGGAGACCAACGTTTTATCATTATGCATTTTTCTGTATGATTGAAAGTTTTCCCTGGAGGGGGAGTAGGATTCTTGGAAAGATTGATGGCATTAACACACTTTGGATCCAGAATGGGACGATCCAGAAAATTCTCAGGTTCAATATTGTCAAAAGCTCGAGACAATACATCAGATTTCTTATTCTTTGGTCCAGGCTTAAATTTAACATGTAAGTTAAAATGTGAGAAGAAAAGCGACCAACGGGCATGACAAGGATTTAGGCATTGGTCCGATTGGAGATAAAGGAGATTTTTGTGATCAGTAAACACTGTAACAATATGTCGGGCCCCTTCCAACAAATAGCGCCATTCGCTCAATGCTAATTTAATGGCCAATAACTTTTTATCGCCTATGGATTAATTTCTCTCTGCTGCTAAAAAATTACGTGGAAAAAAAGCACAAGGATGAAGTTTCCCTTGAGTAGACTTCTGTGAAAGAACGGCTCCAACTCCCATCGTAGATACAATGGAGAAAAAATGGGAGAGGGAGGTCGGGTTGCTTTAAAACAGGGGCAGCAGAAAAAGTCTCTATGAGAAAAGAAAATGCCTCAAGTGCTTCTGGAGGCCAATGTTGAGTGTCAGCACCTTTTTTGGTAAGAGCCACTAATGGAGCCACAATGGTGGAATATCCAGAAATAAAACGTCCGTAATAATTGGCAAAACCCAAAAACCATTGAATAGCTTTAAGTGTATTAGGGCAAGACTACTCCAGAATAGCCCAAACTTTCTCAGGATCCATCCGCAAACCGGTTCCAGACACAATATACCCTAGGAAGGGTAACTCAGTGGCTTCAAAGAAGCATTTCTCCAATTTACAATACAGATTGTTTTCCCCTAATCGAGAAAGAACTTCAGCAAGATGGAGGCGATGAGACTGGAGATCTTTTGAAAAATTAGTATATCAACAAGGTACACTACTACAGAAGAATACAGGAGGTCACGGAAAATTTCATTGACATAGCTCTGGAAGACTGCAGGCGCATTGCACAAACCAAAGGGCATAACAAGATATTCATAATGGCCATCTCGTGTGTTGAACGCAGTCTTCCATTTATCTCCAGCTCGTATTCGAATGAGGTTGTATGCTCCTCGAAGGTCTAGTTTAGAAAAAAAAATTGCACCCTTGATGCGGTCAAATAGTTCAGTAATTAATGGAATGGGGTATCGTTTCTTTACCTTTCCATCTTTCTTCTTTACAAAAAAGAAACCGCTCCAGCTGGAGAGGTAGAAGGTCTAATAAAACCTCTGTAGATTTTCCTTAATGTAATTAGTGGTAGCCTCAGTTTCGGGCAATGATACAGGATTCCAGAAATTAGGTCAATGGGACAATCCTATGCACGATGAGGAGACAACCATTCAGCATTAGATTTATTAAAAACATCAGTAAACGCGGAATACTGTGGTGGCAAAACAGAAGTATTAAAGTCTGATGAATGAAGGCTTAACTTGGATAAGACATCTCCCTGTACAGGCTTTAGCCCATGCTGTAATCTGAGAAGAAGGCCAATCTAGTTCTGATGAGTGGAGATGAAGCCACAGTAAACCTAGAATAAGCGGACTGGTAGCAAGAGGTAGAAAAAGAAAGGAAATTTCCTCCAGATGAAGTGCTCCTACTTGTAGGCAATGTGGCTTAGTGCGGAGCTGAATAGAACCGTTGGTGAGGTGAGCTCCATCAATACCAGTAATCATAATAGAGTTCTCCAAAGTCATAGTAGGAAGAGCCAACTGTTTAACAAGATGTAGAGAAATAAAATTTCCCGCAGTTCCTGAATAAAATAGGGCCGTATCATGAGCAATCTCAGAAGACCAGTGTAAACTGACAGAAACCGAACAAATTTGATCAAAAGAAAAATTCGGAAAGTGATGAAAAGCCCCCAGCCTGACCTCTCCTGAACAAGCTAAGGTCTGGCGTTTCCTGACCGTTTAGAGCTAAGTTTAAGAACATGTCCAGCATCCCCTCAATAAAGGCAAAGTTTTTTCTTGATTCTCTTCTCTCCTCAGGAGTTAAATGAGAATGACCCACCTGCATAGGTTCATCTGAAAAACCAGAAGGTTGAAATCAAGGGCTTAATCGAAAAGATGAACATCTAGGATTCTCTTTCTCATAAGATCTCTCACGGAATCTAATATCCACTCTATTGCATAACGAAATTAGAGAATCTAAGGTTGCTGGTAATTCTTGAGAAGACAAGGCATCCTTATTTTTATCAGAGAGACCTTGCCAGAAAGTAACTACCAGGGCTTCATCGTTCCATTATAATTCAGAATAAAGAGTCCGAAATTCTATTACATATTGGGCCAAAGAGCGCAAACCCTGGCGAAAGCGGAAGATACTGGAAGCTGAGGAAATAACCTGCCCTGGTTCATCAAAAATCCTCCTAAATTTAGAGATGAAGGCAGAGCAATCATTCAAAAGATTATCATTCCGTTCCCACAGAGGGGAGGCCCAGGTCAATGCTTGCCCAGATAAAAGAGAGATGATATATGCAACTTTAGTCCTTGAGGAGGAAAATTAAATGTTAGAAGTTCAAATTGAATAAGACATTGATTCAGGAAGCCTCTGCAAGACTTAGGATTGCCATCGAACTTAGAAGGTGTTGGCAGGCGTAGGGCAGAAGAATTTGAAGACGTCTCTGGAACAACTGGATGCACTGATGCCTGTACCATAGTAGACGAAAGTGAAGAAACTTGAAACTTGTCCATACGAGTAGCCAGTGACTGAAGACACTGGAATAGTTGAGTCTGCATGGCATCTTGACGTTTCAATCTACCAAGCATATGTTGAAGTAAATCTTTAGCAGATGGTTCTCTTTCAGGATCTGTCATGGCTGGTTCTTACTGTCAGGTTAGCTCACGAATGAGTGAGATCCTGCTGTCTCAACTGGTATTGACTAGACTTTCCTAGAGGCACGGAGTCTAACAAAATGGAAGGTATTCACCAGGGATTCCCGCAAGGGAATTTGGGCTTCCGCGGCTTCCACCCTGCAGGTCGCGGCCCTCCAGGAAAGTTCCCAGTGAGACAGGTGGAGAACAGATTTAAGCAGCAGCAGAAAGATCCAATTTGGACATCAAATGGTGATAATAAAGATTACCACTTTATTATAAAACATAAATACAAAGTTCAATGAAGGTTCAAATAAACTGCAAATGATGGTCACGATGATATACTAGAGAGAAGTAACTGTCAGCAAAGTTCAATAGTGCAGATTGAATACCTAATGAGCAAAGTTACAACAAGTACCACTAAGGAATGGAACATGATACACAGTTCAATGAAGTTTACTGAAGATGAGCAGATCAACAAAATCCAGATATGCAGCAAAGATGAATCACGGCTCATCACAGGGATGTAACACGAGCCAGCAGTTGAGCACGATGCAAGTAACGTAGGTAGCGAGCATTGATCCTAGCGACCACCACGGATAAATAAAACAGGTACACAAAGATCAGCAAAGTCCAGATATGTACAGCAACAATGAACCACAGCTTTACCACAGAGATACAGAACAGCAGTAGTCAGCGGTGCAGACAGAGTCTATAGCGGGCATTGATCACAGCGGTTACCACGGGTAAGTGAGCCACAGCTTACCACAAGGATGTGGAACGAAACAGCAGTAGTCAGAGGTGCAGGCAGAGTAGATAGCGGGCGTTGATCACAGCGATTACCACAGGTAAGTGGAACTGGTGCGCAGAGATCAGCAGGGTCCAGACACACACAGCAACGATGAGCCACAGCTTAGCACAAGGATGTGCAACTGTCACTCACCGGACTGTGAGTGCTACTTCTAAGGTAGCTAGGAACCGTGTCCGTCCATTATAATGAGGTACTGCGCATGTGCAGTCCTTTTTAACCTTCAGTTCTGTTCCTTTAACTAATTGGCTGATCAGGCTACACTCCCTATATTAAGCACCTGTGGTCAATACCACGTTGCCTGATCTTGGAGTCTCATTCCTCATGAGTCTCTGAAGGTGTTCCAGTGCCTGCTCGTGTGTTCAGCTTATGCTGATTCCTGTTTGCCGTTTGTGGTTTCCAGACCACTTCTATTCCTCGTGTTCCTAGTGTCTTCAGCAGCTGATTCCTATCCGCTGCCTCCGTGTATCTACAGTTACAGATTACTGCAAACTCTCCTGTGTTTCATCGTGACTTCAGCAGCTGATTCCTATCCGCTGCCTCCGTGTATCTACAGTTACAGATTACTGCAAACTCTCCTGTGTTTCATCGTGACTCCAGCAGCTGATTCCTATCCGCTGCCTCCGTGTATCTACAGTTACAGATTACTGCAAACTCTCCTGTGTTTCATCGTGACTCCAGCAGCTGATTCCTATCCGCTGCCTCCGTGTATCTACAGTTACAGATTACTGCAACTCCCCTGTGTGTCATCGTGACTCCAGCAGCTGATTCCTATCCGCTGCTCCCGTGTATCTACAGTTACAGACTACTGCAAACTCTCCTGTGTTTCATCGTGACTCCAGCAGCTGATTCCTATCCGCTGCCTCCGTGTATCTACAGTTACAGATTACTGCAAACTCTCCTGTGTTTCATCGTGACTCCAGCAGCTGATTCCTATCCGCTGCCTCCGTGTATCTACAGTTACAGATTACTGCAAACTCTCCTGTGTGTCATCGTGACTCCAGCAGCTGATTCCTATCCGCTGCCTCCGTGTATCTACAGTCACAGATTACTTCAAACTCTCCTGTGTTACATCGCTACTGTTCCAGCTGATTCCTGTTAGCTACTTCAGCGTGTCTACAGAGTTCTGCTCGTCTCAGCGTTCCAGTCTGCATTCTACCTGCCGTCAGCTGACCCGCTGCCTACTGCTTCTACAGTGTGTCCATTTGTGTCAACTTGCCTGTTAGCATCGAGTCTACGCTCCTCGGCTTCCAGCTCTTCTACATCGCTTCAACTCTCCCGTGGTCTCCTGCTGTTCTATTCGATATACTACTGCTTCCTGAGTATTTGTCGTCCTTGCTGGCCTACCTACAGTGCGCTGCACCTACCTGCCGCTTCCATTCTGCAAGGACTTCTCATCTCGTCTGTTCCCGGCCGCTCAGGTATCCCTGCAGCTATCTCTAACAGCCTGCTCATCTGAACCACGGTATGCATACTTCTCATTGACTGTGCTGGTGTATTGCATATCCATCTGGACTGAGTTGTTCTCCTCCGGAGTTTCCATCCTCTGAGACTATTGCTATTATTGACTGTGTTTCCTTTTGCTGGACTATTTGAGTGACTTTGTTTATCTGTGCAGTGCTGTTCATTCATTATTATTATTGTGTGCAGTTCAACGTGGGATCAAGTTCAGTGTACCCGTGTAGATTCTGCATAACATTTATCTCCTCGTGTCCTTCCTCACATATATATTCAGTGGTACAACTTGCTAGAGGCAGACCACTGATTCCTGTTTCCCTGTGTCACCAGTTGCATATATCCTCTCACATAAGCAGTGGTACAACTTGCTACTCGCAGACCACTGACTTCCCCGTTACCTTCACCTGGATTCCATTCCTTCACTACAGACAGCGGTACCACTTGCTATACGCAGACCGCTGACTTCCACCTCCTTATTACTCCTGGACATTCTTCTCACTATAGCAGTGGTACAACTTGCCGTGCGGAGACCACTGACTACCCTCACGTGCCCTTGTCCATCCAGATCCTCGTGTTCAATTACCTATTGTTTACCAGTGCTGCTAGTCATAGACTTTCTGAGCATTCTCTAACCATCTGCTGTTTCCAGTTCCATTATCACCCTGCCATCAGAGTATCATATAACAACTCTACTGCCTCTGATACTGGGTAAAGACTCCTAGTGCCCGTGACAGGAACGAAACAGCAATATTCAGCGGTGCAGGCAGAGTGGATAACAGGTGTTGATCATAGCGATTATCACAAGTAGTGGAACAGGGGTGCAGAGATCAATGGAGTCCAGGCACACAGCAGCAATGAAACACAGCTTACCACAGAATGTGGAACAAGACAGCAGTAGTCAGCAGTGCAGGCCAAGTAGGTAGCGAGTGTTGACCATAGCGATTACCACAGGTAGTGGAACAGGTGCGCAGAGATCAGTGGAGTCCAAACACACAGCAGCAATGAAGCACAGTTTACCACGGGATATGGATCACGGAGGAGGCATCAGAATCAGGTCAGGTATGACTTTAAGAACCAGCAATGAGAAGGTGAAAGGGACCTTATAAAGGGAGGCTGACCAATGGCAGAACTGACTAACACACAGGTGAAGTAATCACAGGTGCAAGCCGTGGCTCACAGCCTGTACTAGGAACAGAGGTTTAAAGTGATAGTCAGTGTTTAGAGGCTCGGGTGGAGATACCCGGGGAGCGGAGTGTGACACCTCATTTTTGCAATGATGAACCGGAACCCATACAAATAAGTCAACTAAAATTCACTTCAGATACCCATGACTCACCATCCACAACATTTGTGTAGACTGGACTCATGGTCAGATTACTTTCTGGAGTGAATTCTGCAATCAGTCTTATCTCTCTTTGTCCATATGTTTGGTTAATTTTTGGAGGCTAAATTTCCAGTTCAGTATTGCCGTCAAAGCAGATGTTTTCAGCAAACAATCCGCAGTCGATCTTCCCCCTCATCGAGCCTACGATTTTGCTATTGAGCTAATTCCCAGATCCAAGCTACCTAATGGATGTTTATTTTCTATCTCTCCTCCTGAACTTAAAGCCATGGAGAAAAATATTTCTGAAAACCTCCAAAAGGAATTCACAAGAGCCTCTAAATGTCCATTTGGGGCTGGTCTGTTATTTGTCCCAAAAAGATGGAGGTCTTCCTGTATTGATTACCAAAGCCTTAGTCATGAAAAACCAGTACCCATTATCTTTAATCCCAGTGCTGTTTAATCAGTTAAAGCAAGCAGTTATATTCTCCAAAATTGACCTTAAAGGGCCATATTATTTGACATTTAACATGCATACGGGGCATTATGAATACTTTGTAATGTCGTTTGGGCTCAGTAATGCACCTGCTTTTTTCCAGGACCTTATTATTGATGTCTTGATGAACTTTTTGAATAAATTTGTCATTGTTTACCTGGATGACATTTTAATTTACTCTAGCTCTGTTACCATGTATCATGGGGCAGCACGGTGGCTTAGTGGTTAGCACTTCTGCCTCACAGCGCTGGGGTCATGACTTCTAATCCCGACCGTGGCCTTATCTGTGTAGAGTTTGTTTGTTCTCCCTGTGTTTGCGTGGGTTTCCTCCGGGTGCTCCGGTTTCCTCCCACACTCCAAAAACATACTGGTAGGTTAATTGGCTGCTAGCAAAATTGACCCTAGTCTCCCTTTCTCTCTCTGTCTGTGTGTGTATGTTAGGGAATTTAGACTAAGCTCCAATGAGGCAGGGACTGATGTGAATGAGTTCTCTGTACAGTGCTGCGGAATCAGTGGCGCTATATAAATAAATGGTGATGATGATGATGCATCGTTACTATGTGTGTCAGGTATTCTAGAAGCTCAGAGAAAATCATCTGTTCGCCAATATGGAGAAATGTGAATTTGAAGTTCCTGAGGTAACCTTTTTAGGCTATATTATCTTGGTTGCCAGGTTCTCCATGGATCAATCTAAATTGAAAGCCATCCAAGAATGGATACAACCCACCAACCTAAACGCCTTACAGCGTTTACTTGAGTTTACTATTATCGGAAATTTATACAAGGATTCTCCTCAATTGTATCTCTGTTAACAACTCTAACCAAGAGACCCAAACAACTGGCTTTCAGAAGCCATCAACACTTTTATCAGATTAACATAAGCATTCTGTTATGCTCCAGTACTCATCCATCTGAATTTAAAAGAACCTTTCTTTGTTGAAGTTGATGCATCAGATATCAGGACTGGTGCAGTACTTTCTCAACAAAATTCTATATATCACAAGATGCACCCCCAAAAGTTTACGGTGGCATAGAGTCGTTACGATGTGGAGAATCGAGAACTTCTGCCAATTAAATGGGCTTTAGAGGAGTGGTACCATTGGTTGGCAGAAGACAAGCATGATTTCACAATTTTTACCAATCATTAAAACCTTTTCTACATAGAATCCACTAAGAGACTCAACTCCAGACAGGTCCATTGGTTATTGTTTTTCTCCAGATTTTCATTTATTATCATGTAATGGCCTGGAAACAAAATGGCATTCCAAAAATGTGATGGCAGATGCCCTCTCTAGATGTTTTATGCATTATTAAAGTGGTCAATTACCTCCGGATCCTATTGTACCTGCTGCCAGGATTATTGGAGTCTTGTCTAGATATCTATCCACTCGCTTACAACAAGCACAAATATGGTACTGCACCTCAGACTCTTTGTTACAAAATTTTTTTACCCAGAGAGCTAAAATTAAAAATTCTTCAAGAAACCTATGACCACAAAAAATCAGGCCATCCTGGCAATAGCAAAACTCTTCAGTGTCCCTTTGATTGCCAGAGCTCCGCAAAGATATTCAAAAAAAGAAATTGTGTTATATATCTCTCATTTCTTCAGATTTCATTGGGCTCCGCTCAATATAGTGTCGGATAGGGGTATACAGTTCGTAGAAACTTTTAGGAAAGCCTTCTGTAAAGTCTTACTTACCGAGCTTTCATTTTCGTCAGCATACCACACACAGTTGAATGACCAGACTGAATGAATGAATCAAGATTTGGAAAAGTACCTCCATCGCTATATCTCCCAATTTCATAACAACTGGAATGACTACATCCCGTGGGCGGATTTCGTCTACAATAATTCCCCATTCATCATCTAAGATGTCTCACTTCTTTTGCACTACAGGTCTTCATCCTCGAGTCTTCTAATTTTCTCTTGTTTCAACATCTGAGGCAGATGACTTAGGGCAGTGATGGCTAACCTTTTCGGCTTGGTGTGTCAAAAATCAGAAAAAAGTGTAGCCTTCCTCGGGTCGCGTGTCACTTAAAAAAAATACATATATATATATATATATATATAATTTAATAAAAATATAAATATAAAACAACACTACATAATATTGCTTGTGGCCAGTATCTGGTTTCACCCTGTAGCCCAATGACAAATTATATATATATATATATATATATATATATATATATATATATATATATAATTTATCATTGGGCTACAGGGTGAAACTAGATACTGGCCACCAGCAATGTTATGTAGTGTTTTTATTAATAGACAAAAGACTCCATTTCTGGTGAGCCTGCAGGGTATGCAGAGCTGTGTGATTATATATAAATATTGTATTATAGGATAAAAAAAAACTTTTTTAATCCTATAATACAATATTTATATATAATCAGACAGCTCTGCATACCCTGCAGGCTCACCAGAAATGGAGTCTTTTGTCTACAAATAAAAACACTACATAACATTGCTGTTGGCCAGTATCTGAGGCTATTTTACTATTAAATATTATAAATAGCCTTTACAAGCCCTACCGTGCTCCAGGGAAGCGCGCCATTGAAGTAATGCCGGGAGATATATACAAGGGAGGAGCCGCTGCGACTGCGCGTGCGCAGCAGCTCCATTTCACCGACGGGGAGATGTACAGCAGCCGCGGCGCTGTCAAAAAAGCGTCCGCGGCTGCTGTACAGAAAAAATATTTGGTATGTTTAAAACAGGCAGTTTGACTGAATCGCCTGGCGTGTCAGTCAAACTGCCTCCGCGTGTCACGAGTGACACGCGTGTCATAGGTTAGCCATCACGGACTTAGGGAATACTCTCTCCAGGTTGAAGAAAGTTAGAGATAAGGTTCAAGAATCCTTATCTAGAGTCCAAACCAAGATAAAGACAGCAGCAGACCAGCATCGAACGGAGTTCCAATTTACGGTGGAAGACAGAGTTTGGCTAGCCTCTAAAAAATCTTTGACTCCAAAAGCCATCCATATTCAAGCAGTAGCATACAAACGGGACTTACCTCTGTCCATGAGAATCCCTAGAGTCTTTAATATCTCATTGTTGAAATCTGAATTCTGTTCCAGACATTTTATAGGAAAGCTACCCCTAAGCCTCCTCTTATTATTGATGAGCATACTGAATTCCAGAAAGAAATATTTTAGATTCATTCCAGAACAGAAACCAGCTCCAATATCTTGTCCACTGGAAAGTTTGCAGCCCAGAAGAAAGGTCCTGGTGCTCCCTTCTCCTACCTAACTGGCGGACTCTGTAATTGACAGGACCGACAGCCTCTAGAACTTCATATGGACCCTGCCAATGGGCGAAAAGTTTGCTTTCCTGGGTGGGAACCAGGACTAGGACCTTGTCCCCAGGCTTGAAATATCGAACAACAGCACTTTTATCATAACTTTTTCTCTGTCGTTCCTGAGCCTCTTTTACATGTTGCTGCACAATGGGCCCTATCTTTCCTAGCCTCTCATACATTTGGGACACAAATTGTACCAGATTTGGCTCCCTGGGACCTTGCTGCTCCCACCCTTCTTTTAACATATCCAAGATACCCCTGGGCTGTCTCCCAAACAATAACTCAAAGGGACTAAACCCTGTTGAAGCTTGAGGTACCTCACGGATGGCAAACATCAAATAGGGAATAAGAGTGTCACAATCTTTTTTTTCTTGAGCCACTGCTTTCCTGAGCATGTGCTTTAATGTGCGGTTAAAGCGTTCCACCAAGCCATCTGTTTGTGGATGGTATACAGAGGTGTGAAGCGCCATAACCCCTAGCAACTGGCACATATCCTTCATCAGTTTAGACATGAATTGAGTACCATGATCTGTGAGAATTTCTTTGGGTATTCCCAAGCGTGTAAACATCAATACAAGTTCTCTAGCTATGCTGCTGGACTTTATGTTTCGTAGGGGAATTGCCTCTGGATACCTGGTTGCATAGTCAAGCACCACTAGTATATATTGGTGCCCACGTGCAGATTTTTCCAGTGGCCCCACAAGGTCCATAGCTATCCGTTAAAAGGGAACTTGTACTATTGGTATTGGAATGAGAGGTGCCCTGTACATGGGTTTGGGACAGGTTCTCTGACAAATGGGACAGGACCGGCAATACTTTTTCACTGCCATGTGTACACCGGGCCAGTAAAACCTAAGCAGAAGTCATTCCCGTGTTTTATCCTCCCCTAGGTGTCCCCCACAGACATGTGTGTGTGCTGCTTTTAACATTAGGGGTACATGGACCTGAGGAACCATTAATTGTTCTACTTTTTTCCCCTGTACATTAGCAACTTTATACAGAAAATTATTTTTAACAATAAAATATGGTATACCTGCTGCAGGCTGGGCGGCTTTCGCTACCCCATTTACCTCAGTCACACTTTTAAATGCATGTTCCAAAGTGGCATCATTAAGTTGGTCTCGAGCAAAGTCCTGCAGAGGAAACAAAATTGGTATTGCGGACCAATCCGTATCCTCACTGACAGGCGGGGTGTGCTCATCTGCGACATCACCGACCAATGCTAGTTTGGACTGTCCATGTTTCACCGCAGGTGGATGCTTTGTGGAACTCCTGCTGTGACTCCCAGGATGGCATTTCGGTTTGGCGGTTCCCAAAGATCGATGTCCAGATGTTGTGGATTCTTAGGCGGTTCCTTTAAGACCGGGCTTCCGACCGTTGCATCAGTTACCGGCATGTCCGGCCGCATCCGCTCACCGAGGACATCATTAAACAGTGGGAAGTCTCGCCCCAAAATGAGTGGATATGGGAGTTTAGGTGCTATGGCAGCTACCACCATAACAGTTTTGTCTTTGAGTGTGACTGGTTGTATTGTTCTTTCATACTCCTCTGTCATGCCATGTACGCAAAGAACCTTCACCTTGGGCAACCGAGAAGTTATGGTTTCGGGTAAGGCAGAGCTTGAAACCAATGAGAGTTTACTCCCCGAGTCAACCAAGGCCAGAACAAGGTTATGGTTGATTAGCACAGTCACCCGGAACAAACAAGGACTTCCTGATGTGGGACAGCTGGTAAAACAGCTTGGAAAAGCAGGCCCAATATGTGCCACGGAACAGTCCATGGGTTCCTGTAGTTTAGGACACTCTGCCTTAAAGTGGCCTGGCTCACCACATTCAAAACACTTCAGATTAGACAGCTTTGCACCTGGCCCTCTGTCCGTAGCAGTTTTGCCATTGGGCCCTGTAGCAAGGATTGTCAAACCTGGCTTTTGGCGTGGCAGTGGCTTTGGCATTTGCTAAGAAGTGAGCGCTCAATTGCTCCTTTTGGGGATCAGTGGTCAGTGGTCTGGAGCGCTGAATCTTAAATAAATGGACTTGTTGCATACTAAGTGGATAAAAATTGCGACCACATAAATTAATATCTAGATAATAATAATCAACATGTGGATTCGATACTAACAGATAAAATACATGCATTTAATAAAATGACATAACATGTGTGCCGGCCACAGCGTGTGTGACATATAACAAATATGTTTAAAAAGACCGTGGATAGAGGACACTAAAACAAATATCAATAATGAATGACACAATCTAATGTCCATCAAATGTCCAAAAGCGAGGTCCAATATCAATAGTAGTAAAACCCAGAGGGAGTGTAGTAGACGGTGAGCGGGTGTTCGCATTGTCTATGCTTGTCCTGTCTGCTGTTCAATGAAAACCTGTCTTGAAAAAGGTCTGGATGTGAGACCGAAACGTCGACTATAATATAAAGGAACTGGATTGAAAATAAAGAATAATCTACCTGTTGTAAATGATTGTATGGTAACAACTTACAATCAAGTCACATGGTCTCAATCACTGTCTCAATCATTATCATCTAAGTATGCTGACGATCACGAACACTATATAAACCCATATTCTCTATGGACATCACGACCCCCTGAGGAAATTTGCTGTAGCAAATGAAACGCGTTGGGACACACCCCTTAGTGGCGTCAAACCGGAAGTCCGGAAATCCATCTGTGCATCTCACTGTGGAACGCACGCCGTCCATCGATACACGCCGCTGGGTGCATTACCCATATGGTCATCGCTGCTTGGCCACAGTCCTCCCTACTAATCCAGGATATCTCACCGAGGATCACCGTTTTTCCAAGTAAGACTTATTAATCAGTTCCGTCTGGGCCTTAAGCATATCGAGTACGAGGACTCGCGAACACCCGCTCACCGTCTACTACACTCCCTCTGGGTTTTACTACTATTGATATTGGACCTCGCTTTTGGACATTTGATGGACATTAGATTGTGTCATTCATTATTGATATTTGTTTTAGTGTCCTCTATCCACGGTCTTTTTAAACATATTTGTTATATGTCACACACGCTGTGGCCGGCACACATGTTATGTCATTTTATTAAATGCATGTATTTTATCTGTTAGTATCGAATCCACATGTTGATTATTATTATCTAGATATTAATTTATGTGGTCGCAATTTTTATCCACTGAGTATGCAACAAGTCCATTTATTTAAGATTCAGCGCTCCAGACCACTGACCACTGATCCCCAAAAGGAGCAATTGAGCGCTCACTTCTTACCAATTTATCAGCATAGGAAGGGATTCCTTTTTTAGTTGAGCCGCTCTTGCTACCTAAAGAGTAGAGCGCGAGTTCCATACCCAATTTGGCATTTGCTGTATCGCACAAAACCTTTCTACCACGGTGGCAAGCTCTTCATAAGTTTGTTGGTCGGATTGCAGCACCCACCTTTGCAAATCGCGGTTCAGCCCCCGGATGCAGTGATCTATCGCCAGAACTTCAATAATCCGAGAAGGCAAATTCTCCTCAGGCTGCAGCCATTTCTTTAAAATTTTAGAAAGCTCAGCCACTTGCGCTGGTTTTTCTTTATCATAGCGCCATTGGCAATAGCGCTGGGCTCGGCCTGGCCCGGAAACTCCAATGCAAGCCAATATCTCAGACTTTAGGCACAAATAATCAGAGGCCCGGTCATCATCTAGATCCATATAAGCTCGCTGAGCTTCACCAGTCAGATATGGCGCCAGTCTCTCAGCCCAATCTTTAGGAGGCCATTTTGCCCTTTTTGCAAGTCTCTCAAAAGATACCAGATATGCTTCTACGTCATCAGCTGGTGACATTTTCTGCAGAACGGGACCAGGTGGTTCATTTCTGTCATGCCTCACCTGGCTTAACTCTTCTCTTAAGAGCCTTGTGTTTTCCACCTGTGCCTCGGCGACTCGTAGCATCTGAGCTTGCTGCTCTTGCTGCGCAGCGGCCACATTCACGAGGATTCTCAGTACTTCCTCCATGTTGACGTCTGCGCGGGTTGGGTAGCGGAAACTTGCTTCCTGGAGCATCACACTCCTGACACCACTTGTGCCAAGAGCCCGCTACTGCGGAAGCACACGTGAACAACTTCTTCCTTTTTATGTAGTTTTATTGTCAGGATGGTAAATGTTTTGACACCGTACAGATTTCACAGCAATTCTTGGAGACCCTAAATGCTAGCTAGACATAGCTCAGCTCTCTCAAGACCAGCCAGCTTCCCCAGCGTTGGTCTCCATGCACAAATGACACAAACAAGCTTTTATGCATGATACTCCTCCCCCAGCCCTAGCTTGATGGGCAGGTGACACACCCACCTTCTCTTTAAGAGAAAACGCCCATCACTGGCTTTGTTTGCACTAACAGACACACGCTGTCTGTTTGCTGGGAGGAAATCATGTAAGTTAACAAAACTTTAAACTACACATAAGTTTTTACCTGGTTTAATCTCAATTTAGGTGCATAACTGCGCCAATGTTTTATTCTGCTTGTATGTTTTCTCTGCAACTTGTCAGATAAATGCCTCCCTTTGTTACAATATATATATATATACAAAAAGAGGAAAGCCGGGTAGTGTAATATTTCAGGACCGGATTCCAAAAAAAAGGGTGGTATTATATATGCGTACTGAATATATTATTAGTTAGATGTATTGAAGTTGTGGTCCTCCCATACTTGGAAGATAGCAGTATCCTCCAAGGCTCCACACCGTATGTAAGAAATATTTTGAAAACAACAATAGTGTAGTATTACTTCAAGAGAATTCCCAGCACCAAGATACCTTGTGGATGTGTTTATGCGTGCTGGACAGAAGACAGATATAACTTATATGTAATGATTCTTGGATCTCAGACCTCTTGATATGTCTTATTACCTCATGAAGCAAGATAAAAAGGCTATATGGTGTAGTATTTTCATATATCAAAATTGAATCATAAAACAAAAAATAATGCACTCACAATATAACAAAAAATATATAGAGGTTATCTGGATTCCTTTAGGAACTCTACATGCTGTTATGCCCCCATACAATCATTCAGGGTGAAATTCACAACAATGAAAATCAGAATAGTCCAGGGAAACATATGTCCTTATTGGGGCCAGAGTATATATAATATAATACAAATCTCAACGCGATTTGTCTTATCAATAAAGACTTCCTCAGGCGATACTAAGTCCACATAACAAGCGCTGTTCTATTAAAGTAATAAAATAATTCCTTCAGCAAAAGAGACTTTAAGAATTAAATTATATCATTGTTTATCTACAAAAGAATAAGCTCGCGCTCATTTTGAATGCTGAAAACTCTGGGTCTACAACGAACCAGACACGTACTTTTTGTTCCAACAAAAGTAGGTTGTACTTCAATTTACAAATATCATATTACAATTGGCTGAGAAAGTAAATAGGCGTATCCTGATCCTTTTGAGTCTCCTGGATGCAATGGAGAAGTTAAAGAAGTCTGTGCAATTCTTTGTTCAAAATCTTTTGATTGGAAACATGTTCTTTGAATAACTCCTTCATTCCTGTTTATACCCTTTTCATCAGCTCACACGAAAGGCTTATATAATATAACATATGATATAATAAAACCACATCAAATATAAATGATATACTAAAATAAGATAAAACAATGTAAATATTTTCATATTAATAAATTGTCTTCATCCAAAATAAAACATCTTTGACAGTCCCTCATTTGATAGTTCTCTAAACTATCACACAATATTACGAGGTTTAATTTGTTCATACAGTTCTATCATTTCTTCCCCTATATTATTCACTCTCTTATTTTCTCTACTCAATGTTTTCTTACAAAATTTCAACAGTACTGGTATACATTTTAATACAAAATAAATAACACTATTCCTAATATATTAAAAAAAAAAAAATCCTAATGAATGCATCAACGATTGAAACCATGTACCAAAACCTGAAAAATTATTATTATATATTGTTTTTTAATCTAACAATGAAAACCTTACATCTACTGCAGATAATGTCATGTTATATATATCTTTCCAAAATCTCTCTTTACTTTTATTACTTCATCCATATAATTATCTTCTCTAGATTATGTTTCATTTGTCAAAAAAAAATAAAATACAACTTTATGTTTCATACTTCATCTGTAATATTACACAGTAACCTCTTGTTTGTGCAGTAAAATAATTTAAGATCAATCTATGTTCTATTAACTATATTTTTTTTGAAATTCTTTTGCAACATAACAAAAGGTTTCATCATACACATTTGCTATTTTATCAATCAATGTAGCTAAACCTTGGATATAAAACCAATGCATATTTCTATGTGCAGTGCCTATAACTTTTAATATAATCCATACTTGTGCACCAGTTGATTCACTAATGAGTTGTGATACTGGTTGTTATTCACTCTTTTCATCACTTCTTTCCTTTCTTTTTATAGTCAAATATCTATTAAATACTTTTTTCGATACAATTTCCTTTAAATTATTTTGTGTAAATACATTAACAACTGGAATCACCTAACCTAGATAACATATTCTACCTTAATTCAATGGTATACACTTATATGCCTTACTTCCACATTTGTAATACATGGTATTGCTACATGTAATATATCTATGTATACAATATCTATAAACTTTCCGTGCTTGTTTTTCTCTAACTGCTCTTTACAAACACCATCTTGTAACATTATAGTATTTTTTTTGTTCCCAAAGATCTCTTTGATCCAACATATCTAAATTTTAGATTTATTTTTAAATGCAGGACTTTTCCCAATTTTACCTAGATGTTCATTTCTCTCATCTATAGGTCTATTATTAAAATTTATACATATAACACTTTCAGTCAATACATGTGGAAACAAATTTAAATAAAGAGGTCATGTTTCATTATATTTCCCAGCAACTGGTCTTTCTTCTGGCAAATTAAGCAACTGTGTAAGATTTAAAGGTATTGGCAACAATTCAACATATTGGTGTCCATGTAGTATATGTGTAAATATCCAACAATTAGTTTAATTGCTCGTCGTATCATACCATTGTACACATTTTCAGGAGGTTATTACAATATTGACATATACATATTTCAGTTGACAGGCTGTCATTACAATCTTCAGGTTTATCTCCAATTACTTATCTTTTAATTCTATCTTATATGTGTCATTATTGTATGTGTTATTAGTTATGAGTAGAATGAAAGGTGAAGACAGTTCTGATTCTCTATTTTTTACGACTATATGCCCCCATTTCCTCAAAACCACTACCGGATCTTACCATCAGGTCCTCATAACCAAATGTCCATAAAAAAAAATAATATAAGGTATAACAATAAAAATAAATCATTTTATAGCGGTGACAACAATAATAATAATAAGGATATTTTCCTTTGACTTCTGGGTCAGATTCTTCTTCCTGAACCACATTCCTGGAACAAAATTGTTATATATGGTTCCAAAACTTTATTAGTCTCTGCATCTCTTCAGGTCACTGTCATATTGACTACCTTCTTGCAGTGGGATATGTGAATCCAAGTATCTTGTTTCAGCAACTTTCAATGCTGTGGTTATTCCCATCAATCTGTCAAATAACTGGAACATTAAAAATTTCTGACCATAACATTTTACCTGGTTGTATATACTGACAGTTCTCAATAGGCATTTGTAGTACAATCAGTTTCAAAGTCTCTTTGCTTTTGTAACTGCTTACTCATCTCATTCGGGTACTTAACAGTTACATCTTGAATGCATTTGAAAAGTCTCTTGCGGGCTGATAATAATATTGGGTTGTCTTCTGAACAAAATCTCATATGGTGAAAAAAATTGAATAGAAGTCTGGGAGTGGTTCTGATACTATAAAATATTAGAGATAAAACCTCTAATTAAATCATCCCTGTGTTCTTCATCACTTTACTCAGTGTATTTTATATACCATTAAATCATTTCAGTAACCTATTTTTTATTTTCTATTAAAATACATTAAATAAAAAATAAACTTACACATTGAAATGTGTGAACCACAAAGAAAACTATATCGCACCAGGATGATCCTATGTTCCCCGGGAGTATGAACACATATATTTAAATATCTGTTATCATAGAGTCATCCACCCAGAGAAGGTGCACCCACACAAGATATAGAATATTCGGACTAATAGAGAACAGGCTTGTTTTGTGGGGCACTCAAAGGGATAAAAAGAAAATAAAACTAAATTTTATTGATATACATTAAAAATCTATATTAGTATCATAAAGTTTAATGGTATTTAGAGTAGTGAAATATAAAACATGTAGATTAGATAAATGTCCAGAAATATTATGCACTGTTAAAACCGGCAACTGAAATGCCGGAACATGCCGTCCCTCTAATATATTCCAATAAATATGCAGTTGTGGGTACAAATAATTCTAAGAATTAAACTGCATTCATTTTGCGGAGCCACGGTTAATAC
This sequence comes from Mixophyes fleayi, assembly GCF_038048845.1. NCBI lineage: Eukaryota > Metazoa > Chordata > Amphibia > Anura > Limnodynastidae > Mixophyes > Mixophyes fleayi. Next base: position 165,044,268 of record NC_134405.1, read on the forward strand.
CCTAGATCCATTTGGTAGTGCGAGGGTTAATGTCCTCAGAAAACATAAGAAACTCAGTGGTCAATGGCCAATGATAATGGGTACATACGAGGAGAAAATGTATACTAACAAATACTGTGAGCGGTATCACTGGAGGGAGTGAGCTTTATTAGAACTCTCCGTTAATAGTTCAGCAGGACTGTATTATATATATGTCCTACTCAAAAAGTATATAATCTTCCTCACTAAGTAGAGTACTGCAATAGCTTAAATACCTCAGTAACCATGTCCTATTATAATGGGACAGATATGAGTTATAGAGAGTATAATATGTAAGTCAAAACAAACTTAATGTCCTGCCAGCGATATGGATATATCACCAACCAAGTCTCTCAAACAGAGAGAGTTGGTTTAATGTGGATATTGTAAATAGTATCAGAAAAATCGCTGGACAAGACAAACTATCTGCAGTGCATATTTATAGTGCGTAGAGTTTCAGCTCCTGAGAGAATGATATCTAGAATAAATGACGCTGTCTGCCACCTCCTAGAGTAGTAAAAGAGGTGTAAAGTACAATGACTGTGTTAATTGGGCACAGTTGTTAGAAGATAATAGCACCATATCTCCACTTTTCAAATGTCCATAGATCTGTGTTGTATATCTTATAGCGAACTGCACGCTCTGTCAGCAGAATATATGACAACATGATCAATCGAATTATACCCCTTCACTAATATAAATCCCCAAGAAAACCACAATCTGAGTAATATGATAAACTGATAGAGGGATGGCACGTGCTGAAGCCAACGCCCGTTTCACTAGACTAAGCTTTTTCAAGGCAACCCGATCTGGCGTTCCAATAGGTTATTTATAGCTTGGGAACCACCCACTAATGATGTCACACTTGGTGATTGTTATGGTAACGCAGGACGCTAGTAGAATAGATAGGCGGCGTTTACAGAGCTGCTTATCACTTCCTCATTATACAAGACGGATGCCCTGTAACATAAGTTCACAATTTGAATGACATAAGCTTATAATTTAAGAACTCATTAAAGGGATAATGTACTGCATAGCCCCTGTAAATGTAACGGGGATATCAATAAGGGATCCCAAAAATAATATATTCGGATTGATTCGATAAGGGTAACAAAGATCCCATGTGATTTATACACCTCCGGATCCAAGAAGAAATATTTGTAAGTCGGAAAAGGTAAGTGTGCTGGATGGGACAATATTGTAATGCCTGAGAACCAAAGGGGGATGGTAATAATTATTATATTGTGTAATTTGGATGAGTTTATTTTATATTGTAAGGAGGGAGATAGATCAGAATGTCATATCAATACCCTTTATAGGGATATGGTGACATGTTCAGTACAGAATTAAGTGTCTGGAAAAAGCTAATATGTGGTTGACTGAATATGGTGTGATAAAACACAGCAAAAATTATTTAATTAATAAACAAGTCCATGCTGTGCAGGAAAGAATTATTATGAGGTGAAATGAAGTGACTAAAAATCTATTTCCAAAAATTGTCGATAATACTGATATAAATTATGGGAGAAAAATTTATGCTCCAAAATAATATAAGCAATAGTGAATCGGGACATACCGAAAGGTATGAAAAAAAGTGGTAATAAAAATAAATAAATAAAAAGTGGAAACAAAAATTATACAACAATGGTGACTCATAAAAATACTGAAAAGTTGTTATGGTCATTGAGGCCCCTGGGAGTAAGGCTGTCCATCAGGAAAATCTTCCTTGTTTCCCTCTTTAAAAGTTCCACATTTAGGTTTCCCCCTCTCAGACCCATATGGACTTGCTCCATAGCAAATGCTTGGAGTCCTATTGGTTTGCCTTCATGACATTTTTTGAAGTGTCTAGCTACTGTTGTAATCTGTTTTAGATTTTGTATGTCTCTCTCTGCCCGTCTGATATTACCCACATGTTCGAGCACCCGCCTTTTGAGGGGTCTGCTCGTCATGCCAATATAATAAAGATTACATGGGCAAGTAAGGCAGTAGATTACATTTAAAGAGTCACAATTGAGGAATTCGTTTATCTTCCATATTTTGAGATAACGGTCCTTATATTCATTAGTTTGTACCATGAATTGGCATGCCTGGCATTTGCCACATTTGTGGAATCCAATGGGTCTGTTTGAGATTCTCATTATCGGGGATAAGGCACTATAGACCAGACTGTCTCGTAAGTTTTTTGAGCGGCGCCAAGTTATAGATACCTTGTCACCCAAAGCTCTATTCAGATCATCGTCTGATTTAAGTACCCTCCAATGTTTTTGGAAGATTTCTCCAATCTGTCTCCATTCAGAGCAGAAAGAACCAATAAGGCGTATTTTTGAGTCCTGACTTTTATTCTTAGGTGGTGGATATATAAGTTCTTCTCTGTTTTTCTTCCTGACTGCCCTTTCAGCCTTACGAATGACACATTTACTATGACCTCTGGATGTTAATCTATTTTTAAGTTCATCCGCTCTTTTGTGGAAGATTGGTTCTTCCGAACAATTTCGCTTCATCCTGAGGAGCTCACCCTTAGGAATGCCCCCGATGACAGCCGGGAAATGGGAGCTGGAAGAGTGGAGAAGACTGTTGGTAGCCGTTTTCTTTCTGAAAATATCGGTACCAAGATGTCCATCTGGTGTTTTAAAGATGTTGAGGTCCAGAAAATTTATGTTGTCCCTATGTATCTCAAATGTAAGCCTGAGATTCAGGTCATTACAATTTGGGGTCCTGGCAAATTCAAAAAACAGTCTGTCGTCACCATCCCACAGGACCAATACATCGTCAATGTATCTTAGCCATAGAATAATATTGCTAGTATACACATAATTCGCTTCAATGAAAACCTTCTCCCTCTCCCACCAACCAAGAAACAGATTGGCGTACGTGGGCGCGCAAGCACTGCCCATGGCGGTTCCTCTTATTTGGAGATAGAACTTGTCTTCAAAAATGAAATAGTTAAAGGTCAGGACAAATTCCAATAAGTTCAAAATAAAGTCGCTCAAATCATCCTCAGTTCTCATATCCAAAAAATATTTTGTTGCCTGTAGACCCTGTTCATGAATTATATTGGAATACAGAGATTCAACATCAAAAGATGCCAATCTCGTTGTTTCATTTATAATGATGTTGTCAATCCTTGTTAGGACATCTGAGGTGTCTTTTACATATGAGTCAAGGCTGACAACAAATTCTAGTAACTGTGCATTAATAAATTTGCTGGCATTTTCGGTAAGATTACCGATGCCGGAAATAATTGGCCTGCCGAGAGCGTTCTGCTCATTCTTATGAATTTTTGGAAGAACATAAAATGTGGCTATTCTCGGATGTTGTACTGTCAGGAAGTCAAAATCAATACGTGAAATGATCCCTCTTGAATGTGCATCTTCTATTAATCTGTCATATTTGAGCTGCAAATTAGCTGTCGGGTTGAAAATAAGTCTCTTATAGCAACCGGCATCATTCAACTGACGACAGATTTCCTTTACATATTGAGACCTGGGCCACAGGACTATGTTTCCGCCCTTATCGGATGGTTTAATCACTATATTATCCCATTTTTCTATCTCTTTTAATGCTCTTGTCACTCACCGGACCGTGAGTGCCTCTTCCCGGACATTTAGGAACCGTGGCCGTCCACCATCCTGAGGGTCTGCGCATGCGCAGCCCTTTTCTATACTTCAGTGTATACCCCTTTAACTTAATTGGCAGATCAGGCAACCTCCCTATATTAAGCACCTGTGGTCACTACCACGTTGCCTGATCTTGGAGTCTCATTCCTCATGAGTCTCTGAAGGTGTTCCTGTATTACTTGTGTATTCAGTGCTGCTGATTCCTGTGGTTTCCAAACCACTTCTACTACTGTGGTTCTATACCACTTCTACCATCAACTTTATCATCATGACTGTTTGCTGATTCCTATCCGCTGCCTCCGTGCACTACAGTCTTCTACACCACTTCAACGTTATTTTATATCAATGTGACTGTTTGCTCATTGCTATCCGCTGCCTCCGTGCACTCCAGCTTTTACCTCACTCACCTGCTTCTCATCAAGTCTGTTTGCTGATTTCTATCCGCTGCCTCTGTGCACTACAGTCTCCTGCTTGCAACTTGCCTGTGTTCAACATCGTGACTGCCAGCTGACTACTATCCGCTGCCTCTGTGCACTACAGTCTCCTGCTTGCAACTCGCCTGTGTTCAACATCGTGACTGCCAGCTGACTACTATCCGCTGCCTCTGTGCACTACAGTCTCCTGCTTGCAACTCGCCTGTGTTCAACATCGTGACTGCCAGCTGATTACTATCCGCTGCCTCCGTGCACTACATTCTCATCTCATCTTTGCTGTGGCTTCCTCGAGACTGCCGCTTTTCATTACCATCTGCTACACTTCGTGATCTACAGTTCCTGCCCTGCGCTGCACTCCTGTTTCCCATCGCTGTTGGTTCCTGTGGTTGCTACTGGTTACCTCCGTGTGCCGCTGAGTCCTGCCGCTGTGGTCAGCACTATCGTCCATCTCCTGCTGATCCACTCTCCACGCCTTCACGTGTTCCACTGGTCTCTACCCTCCTGTCAGCATTGGATTTGTATCTCTTCTACTACCCTCTGCTGGATCATCTCCATTCTCCTGGGTTTCCTATGAGTCCAGTTCCACGTGTTGCTGACTCCTGTGGATTCGTGTCCCTGTCGGTCTACTCACCTGTGCGCTGCACCTGCTAGACCGCTGCTTCTCCTATCCAGGGACTCCCTATCCAGTCGGCCTCCAGCCGCTCAGGTACCGCTGCAATCCCATCTGACTGCTACTGCTGAACCACGGTATGCATACTTCTCATTGACTGTGCTGTGTATTGCATATCTTGCTGGACTGTGTTTGGTTCTCTCTGGAGTCTGCTATCCGCTGAGTCTATTGCCATCATTGACTGTGTTATCATTGTGCTGGACTACTTCAAGAGACTTTCTAGATTGCAGACCTAATCAGTCATTTACATATATATATATCTATATTGTGCATATTACTGTGGATCGTGTATAAGGTGCCTGTGTATATCCTGTGTTGCAGTCTTCCCCCGTGCACCTCCTCACATATATATGCAGTGGTACAACTTGCTGATGTCAGACCACTGATCCCTGTTTCCGGTATCACCTGTTCCATTATCCTCTCACATAGCAGTGGTACAACTTGCTACCGCAGACCACTGACTACCTGGATACCTCCACTTGGATTCCATTCCTTCACTCAGACAGCGGTACAACTTGCTACCCGCAGACCGCTGACTCTCATCACCTCCTTGTTTCTGTTGGACATTCCTCCTCACTATAGCAGTGGTACAACTTGCTATCGCAGACCACTGACTACCTTCACGTGTCCTTGTCCATACAGTTCCTTGTGTATCATTACCTCATTATTACCAGTGTTGCTAGTCATAGACTTTCCTGAGCATCTCATCGGCCATCATTTCATGTTCCGTGATCACCCAGCTACCAGAGTACCCTATTACCATCTACATTGCTCTGGTAAGCCTACCATCTGGTGATCCCTGGGTAAAGACTCCTAGTGCCCGTGACAGTAAGATCAGGCCATGACAGACCCAGATGTGGAACCTACCGCCAAAGAGATGCTGCAACATCTGGTTAGCCGTGTGGAGCAACAGGATGCCCGCCAACAGCTGTTACTTCAGTGTTATCAGTCATTAATCTCCCAAGGAACATCTGGACAGACTGTGACAGCTACTACTGAAGCTCCTGTGCTTTCCTCCGTTTCCCCATTGCCATCCCAGGTGTCTATAGCTTCCACGCTTCACCTGCCTACTCCGTCAAAGTACGATGGAGACCCCAAAACTTGTAGGGGTTTCCTTAACCAATGTTCAGTCCATTTTGAGCTCCAACCTCAAAATTTTTCTACCCATCGTTCCAGAGTGGCCTATCTTATCTCTTTGTTTTCAGGACAAGCCCTGGCTTGGGCCTCCCCTCTGTGGGAGAGGAACGATCCAATATTACAAGATAGTGCCAAATTCATTTCTACATTCCGAAGTGTGTTCGATGAACCAGGTCGTGTGACCTCCGCTGCTTCCAGCATCCTCCGTCTGCGACAAGGATCTCATACTGTAGGCCAGTACGTCATTCAATTTAGGATCTTAGCCTCTGAACTTCAGTGGAACACTGAAGCCCTAGTTGCCGCCTTCTGGCAGGGGCTTTCCGATAAAATTAAAGATGCACTGACTACCCAAGAGCTTCCTTCGTCACTTGAAGATTTGATCTCTCTATGCCATCGTGTTGATATGAGATTTCGTGAAAGAGAGGCTGAGAAAACGACTTCTGCTAAAGCACCTTTTCGCTCTAACCCTCAATTTCGTCCAGTGTCACCCGCTGTGATTCCCATGGAGATTGGACGTTCCAAGTTATCTTCTGAGGAGAGGAAACGAAGAGTCAAGAATAGACTCTGTATCTATTGTGCTGATTCCACTCATGTCCTCAGCTCCTGCCCTAAGAGATCGGGAAATGCCAGGCCCTAACTAGTTCTGGAGAGGTGAAGTTAGGGTCCCTGGAGTCCTCTCCATCGTCTATGAAATCTAAAGTCTGCGCTTTTGATGTGACTATTTCCTTTGCTACCAAGACCTTTGAGTCACAGGCATTGATTGATTCCGGAGCAGCAGGAAATTTTATTTCCAAATCGTTAGTTAATCAATGGTCTCTACCAATGATTACCTTAAAAACTCCCATTACTGTGACGGCTATCGATGGATCACGTCTCATCAACGGTCTCATCACCCAGAGTACGTCTCCAGTAACCCTTCAGATTGGTGCTCTGCATCATGAAGAGATATCGTTTTTAATTCTTCCTGTTACGACTAGTCCGATTGTCCTAGGCCTTCCATGGCTTCAGTGTCATTCTCCCCAGATTGACTGGCGCACCCCTCAAGTCACGTCTTGGGGGCCTGAATGTCACCATCATTGCCTTTTCCAAGTCATTCCTCTCAAGGTACAGCAAGCTTCCATTTCAGCTATTTCACCGGGACTCCCTCCTCAATATGCTTCATTTACCGATGTTTTTGATAAAGCTCAGTCTGAACGTCTTCCTCCTCATCGTTCTTGGGATTGTCCGATTGATCTTCTTCCTGGCAAGACTCCTCCCAGAGGCCGGGTCTATCCACTCTCGTTACCTGAAACTCAAGCTACATCTGAATATATACGGGAGAACCTCCAGCGTGGGTTCATTCGACCTTCCACCTCGCCCGCTGGAGCTGGGTTCTTCTTTGTCAAAAAGAAGGATGGATCATTACGCCCTTGTATAGATTTTCGTGGACTCAATGCCATTACTATCAAGAACCGGTATCCCATTCCGTTGATCACTGAGCTATTTGACCGCATTAAGGGAGCCCGTATTTTTACTAAGTTGGATCTTCGTGGTGCTTACAATTTAATCAGAATCCGTTCCGGTGACGAATGGAAGACGGCGTTTAACACCAGAGACGGGCATTACGAATATCTGGTAATGCCTTTCGGGCTATGTAATGCCCCCGCTGTTTTTCAGGGCTTCATCAATGAGATTTTTCGGGACTTATTATATGTATGTGTCGTCGTCTACCTGGACGACATATTGATTTTTTCACAGGACCTGCCTTCTCACCACCAACATGTGGCAGAAGTCCTCTCCAGGCTACGGAAAAATTCATTGTTCTGTAAATTAGAAAAATGTTCATTCGAATTACCCCAGATTCCATTCTTGGGGTATATTGTTTCCGGAGTTGGTCTGAAGATGGATCCTGACAAAGTAAATGCTGTACTACATTGGCCCCAGCCAACTACTCTTCGTGCCATCCAGCGTTTTTTAGGTTTTGCCAATTACTATAGACGCTTCATTCAAGACTTTTCTTCCATTGCATCTCCTATTGTGGCCCTGACTCGTAAAGGGGCTAATCCTAAGCAATGGTCTACTGAGGCTATTCAAGCCTTTCAAACATTAAAAGAGTCCTTCTCTTCGGCTCCAATCCTTCGTCAGCCTGATGTGACACTCCCTTTTTTCCTAGAAGTAGATGCCTCTAATGTGGGCTTAGGAGCTATTCTCTCCCAACGCTCGGAACAGCAAAAATTCCACCCTTGTGCCTTCTATTCTCGGGGTCTCCTACCCGCAGAGAAGAATTATACCATCGGAGACAAGGAATTACTGGCTATCAAAGCCGCATTAGAGGAATGGAGATACTTGTTGGAGGGAGCTCGCCATCCGGTGACGATCTTCACGGATCATAAGAACTTGTCATATCTCCAGTCTGCCCAATGCTTGAACCCTCGTCAAGCAAGATGGTCTCTTTTCTTTTCCCGTTTTGAATTAATAATTACCTTCAAACCAGCTGCCAAGAACAAAAAAGCTGATGCCTTATCTAGAGCCTTTGCTACGTCCTCTGATATAGAAGAGGTTTCCAACCATACCATTCTAGACCCCAAATGTATCTCACTGGCTGCTTCATCCACCAAAACGCTACCATTTGGGAAGACCCTCGTGCCTCCTACTCTAAGGAGGAAAATCCTTTCGTGGTTCCATGCCTCTCGTTTTTCTGGACACGCCGGTGAACACAAGACTTTTGAGATCCTCTCTCGAAGTTACTGGTGGCCTTCAATGAGGAGAGACGTCAAAGAGTTCATTGCTTCCTGTGAATTATGTTCGCAATTCAAATCCTCCCGCAGAACCCCAGCAGGGTTGCTGCGACCACTACCCATTCCGTCCAAACCATGGACCCATATTAGTATGGATTTCGTTACTGACTTACCACCTAGTAAGAACCATAACACTATTTGGGTCGTAGTGGACAGATTTTCGAAGATGGCTCATTTCATCCCTCTGTCTGGTTTGCCTTCCTCGTCTATCCTGGCTGAACATTTCATTAAAGAGATCTTCCGTATCCATGGATGTCCATCTGAGATTGTGTCTGATGGAGGAGTACAATTCGTGTCCAGATTCTGGCGAGCCCTTTGTAAAACCTTGGGCATACGATTAGCACTCTCATCTTCTTACCATCCACAATCCAATGGACAAACCGAACGTGTCAATCAAGATCTTGAGACTTTTATAAGGATATTTTCATCAGCCAATCAAGACAACTGGGTAGAGTTACTCCCTTGGGCTGAGTTCGCCCATAACAACATGTACCATGAGTCATCATCCAAAACTCCATTCTTTGTGGTCTACGGTCACCATCCGTCTTTTCCGGAATTTCCTGCCCTCCCGCCCACCCAAGTTCCTGCGGTGGAGACTGTTTGTCAGACCTTTAAAAATATCTGGTCTCAGGTTAGAACCTGTTTGAAGAAGACATCTGTCAAATATAAATCTTTCGCTGATAAGAAGAGGCGGGCTATTCCACCACTAAAAATTGGAGATCGTGTCTGGTTATCCACAAAAAATATTCGTTTGAAGGTTCCATCCATGAAATTCGCCCCTCGTTTTATTGGTCCATATAGGATCATTCAAGTTATCAATCCAGTATGTGTGAAACTCCTTCTTCCTAAGAGTCTTCGGATTTCTAATGCCTTCCATGTATCTTTGCTCAAACCTCTTATTATCAACCGTTTTTCAACTCCTCCCTCAGCTCCGCAGCCAGTTCAAGTCCATCAGGAGGAGGATTTTGAGATTACCGAGGTACTAGATGCAAAAATTTCGCGAGGAGTCCTCCACTTCCTCGTTCATTGGAAGGGCTTTGGTCCTGAGGAGCGCTCTTGGATCAAAGCTGAAGATCTTAATGCTCCTGCCCTTTTGAAGAAGTTTTACTCCAAAAATCCGGACAAGCCCGGTTCCAGGCGTTCTGTGCCCACCTTTAAAAGGGGGGGTACTGTCACTCACCGGACCGTGAGTGCCTCTTCCCGGACATTTAGGAACCGTGGCCGTCCACCATCCTGAGGGTCTGCGCATGCGCAGCCCTTTTCTATACTTCAGTGTATACCCCTTTAACTTAATTGGCAGATCAGGCAACCTCCCTATATTAAGCACCTGTGGTCACTACCACGTTGCCTGATCTTGGAGTCTCATTCCTCATGAGTCTCTGAAGGTGTTCCTGTATTACTTGTGTATTCAGTGCTGCTGATTCCTGTGGTTTCCAAACCACTTCTACTACTGTGGTTCTATACCACTTCTACCATCAACTTTATCATCATGACTGTTTGCTGATTCCTATCCGCTGCCTCCGTGCACTACAGTCTTCTACACCACTTCAACGTTATTTTATATCAATGTGACTGTTTGCTCATTGCTATCCGCTGCCTCCGTGCACTCCAGCTTTTACCTCACTCACCTGCTTCTCATCAAGTCTGTTTGCTGATTTCTATCCGCTGCCTCTGTGCACTACAGTCTCCTGCTTGCAACTTGCCTGTGTTCAACATCGTGACTGCCAGCTGACTACTATCCGCTGCCTCTGTGCACTACAGTCTCCTGCTTGCAACTCGCCTGTGTTCAACATCGTGACTGCCAGCTGACTACTATCCGCTGCCTCTGTGCACTACAGTCTCCTGCTTGCAACTCGCCTGTGTTCAACATCGTGACTGCCAGCTGATTACTATCCGCTGCCTCCGTGCACTACATTCTCATCTCATCTTTGCTGTGGCTTCCTCGAGACTGCCGCTTTTCATTACCATCTGCTACACTTCGTGATCTACAGTTCCTGCCCTGCGCTGCACTCCTGTTTCCCATCGCTGTTGGTTCCTGTGGTTGCTACTGGTTACCTCCGTGTGCCGCTGAGTCCTGCCGCTGTGGTCAGCGCTATCGTCCATCTCCTGCTGATCCACTCTCCACGCCTTCACGTGTTCCACTGGTCTCTACCCTCCTGTCAGCATTGGATTTGTATCTCTTCTACTACCCTCTGCTGGATCATCTCCATTCTCCTGGGTTTCCTATGAGTCCAGTTCCACGTGTTGCTGACTCCTGTGGATTCGTGTCCCTGTCGGTCTACTCACCTGTGCGCTGCACCTGCTAGACCGCTGCTTCTCCTATCCAGGGACTCCCTATCCAGTCGGCCTCCAGCCGCTCAGGTACCGCTGCAATCCCATCTGACTGCTACTGCTGAACCACGGTATGCATACTTCTCATTGACTGTGCTGTGTATTGCATATCTTGCTGGACTGTGTTTGGTTCTCTCTGGAGTCTGCTATCCGCTGAGTCTATTGCCATCATTGACTGTGTTATCATTGTGCTGGACTACTTCAAGAGACTTTCTAGATTGCAGACCTAATCAGTCATTTACATATATATATATCTATATTGTGCATATTACTGTGGATCGTGTATAAGGTGCCTGTGTATATCCTGTGTTGCAGTCTTCCCCCGTGCACCTCCTCACATATATATGCAGTGGTACAACTTGCTGATGTCAGACCACTGATCCCTGTTTCCGGTATCACCTGTTCCATTATCCTCTCACATAGCAGTGGTACAACTTGCTACCGCAGACCACTGACTACCTGGATACCTCCACTTGGATTCCATTCCTTCACTCAGACAGCGGTACAACTTGCTACCCGCAGACCGCTGACTCTCATCACCTCCTTGTTTCTGTTGGACATTCCTCCTCACTATAGCAGTGGTACAACTTGCTATCGCAGACCACTGACTACCTTCACGTGTCCTTGTCCATACAGTTCCTTGTGTATCATTACCTCATTATTACCAGTGTTGCTAGTCATAGACTTTCCTGAGCATCTCATCGGCCATCATTTCATGTTCCGTGATCACCCAGCTACCAGAGTACCCTATTACCATCTACATTGCTCTGGTAAGCCTACCATCTGGTGATCCCTGGGTAAAGACTCCTAGTGCCCGTGACAGCTCTCCACTCACCCTTGGTAAGGTTGTGTTTAAATTTATGATGTTTTTGTTGGTATAGTCGATCCAAATCTCTGGACACAAGGTCCTTGTAAGTTTTAACTTGCGGACAAATTGCCATGTCTGGAGTGAACATAGATTTATTTTTGTTAATTGGAGGTATGTACTCCTCCAATGGTTCCTTATCTAAAGGTAAAGAAAAATTTGATGTATCTAACTCCTCCAAAACCTGAAGTGCCACCTTTTCTTCAGTGGAATCTAGTCTTAAATTTTCTGGATTAAGATACAGGTCTGGAGAGGTTGCTTGGTCTCTTGTTTTGGTGAGAAAGAATTTCTTCAGAAGGAGTTTTCTAGAGAAAAGTGTAAGATCCTTCTCCCACTCGAATCTATTAAAATTTCTTGAGGGTGAGAAGGATAGACCCTTTTCTAAAAGAGATATTTGGTCTGGGGTAATTTCAATGTCAGACAAATTAATAATTTTCATGTTATCATTCAATAACGTGGTTTCCTGTTGTATCTCCGAGGAGGTAGTTGTTGGACTGAAAGATCTTGTTCCTCCAAAACTTTCCTTTTTTTTGGTCTGGTGTCCCTTCCCTCCCCTTCCGTATCGGCCTGTATTTGTTGTTCCTCCCCCTTCTCTGCGTCTTGGATTTAGGTCTAAAAAATCACGTATGGAGGTTTGGTTGTCCCTTACTGCTGGGGACTGATCTAGAGCCTCATTATCAGAAGATTCTATTTCCGAGGTACTGTAGCCTGATACAGATTTTTTTAATTTGGAAGTGTCCCATCTGAATACCCTATTATTCAGATAATCATTTTTATCTCTAGAAAACTTATGACGTTTTTTGTCTATAATCACTTTATCAAATTGGTCAAGATCCTGCTTGAGTTTATCATATGCCTTCTGAAAATGTTCTATACCCTCATGTTGCTTCAATTTTTCTCCCAGAGATGTAATCTCCACTGAATAAGACTGTAGGAGTGAATTGTCGTGCTCTATTAATATGCTGAACTATTAACGGAGAGTTCTAATAAAGCTCACTCCCTCCAGTGATACCGCTCACAGTATTTGTTAGTATACATTTTCTCCTCGTACGTACCCATTATCATTGGCCATTGACCAATGAGTTTCTTTTTTCTGAAGACATTAACCCTCGCACCACCAAATGGATCGAGGGTATTAACCCTGGCTCCGCAAAATTAATGCAGTTTAATTCTTAGAATTATTTGTACCCACAACTGCATATTTATTGGAATATATTAGAGGGACGGCACGTTCCGGCATTTCAGTTGCCGGTTTTAACAGTGCATAATATTTCTGGACATTTATCTAATCTACATGTTTTATATTTCACTACTCTAAATACCATTAAATTTTATGATACTAATATAGATTTTTAATGTATATCAATAAAATTTAGTTTTATTTTCTTTTTATCCCTTTGAGTGCCCACAAAACAAGCCTGTTCTCTGTTAGTCCGAACATTGAAATGTGTACCTCTGTCATTCTCAATCATTGGTGATATACCATATCGATACACAAATTCATATACCAATTTCTTTGCTGTGAATACTGCAGTGCAACTTGCAGTGGAATTACACTTATATCCCACTTAGAAAACATATCTACAAACATTAGTACATACTGTAGACATTTTTTTTATTTGGATGAAGTCTATTTATATTACCTGGAATAAAATCTCTGCAGGAGGGATATGTGATGGTTCTACAAAATATATGGCTTTACCTGGATTCTTCCCTCAGGCAAATAAAGCATGAACCAGCCTTTTTACCTACATGAGAAGAGAAGCCAGGTGCACACCAGTAGGCCTTAAGTCCACACATACCATACTTATCTAAATGAGTCAGACCATAGGCTGCTTCTGCCAGTGCTGGTAGGTAAGCCTTTGGGGCCACTGATCTATCTTTACCATCTTTCCATGTACCATTGGTATCTTGTACACATCCCTTCAACTTCCAGAGGGCCAATTCCTGTGAATAACAAAACTTTTGCATTCTGAATAATTTCTGATCAGTAATTAACTGAAACAATAACAAATTCAAGTCCTGTGAAGAAATGTTAATTAGTAATGGACTTCTTACTACACCTATTGTAATTACTTTTTATTACCTAATGCAATTGATCAGTATTACCTGTGTGATCTTAACACTTAATCACTACCTGCAATGACATCTGAATAGCATCTAGCATCTTCTTCGCATGTTGAAAATATGCTATCGAAGTACCTACTACAGTTAGACAATCTCTAAACCACCACAATGCACCAAATACATATCTACTATCTGTGTAGATGTTTAATACTTTTGCCTTGCACCAACTCACACACTGTTGTGAGTGCTACTTATATTATATCTTATACATAACTTTCCAATCTCATTTTATCTATGATAACTGCATCTGTATATAAAAAAAATTATACCTACTCCCAGTAAGTGTGTATCCTCAATGTCAGATCTAGCAGTAAATGTTCTAATCCAAAAGTTCCATACAGTCATAATTAGGCATTAATTCATCAAAAATTTCATATACTTATCATCCACCCTCTGTGCATTCCCATGCACACTAATTAAGAGCATAACAGTATTAAAGATATTACACCAACAAATAGTTGGATAAAGAAAAGCCATAAGATCTTATTTACAATTTACGAATCTGGCAGCGAAGACTTGTCATGTTTGTGCAAAATTCATCAAGTGTTAGGGCCTTTCTGCACTAAGTCCCTACAGGTGCAGTTCTGAGTTTTACCCACTAGTGGCCGCTATGTGGATTCTGTGTCTTCACTCAGCTGCTAAGTGTTATCTTGATCACCAGACCATAAAGACTGACCCGTGGCAATCATTCCTTGCTGGTTCATTGTTTGTGTTACAGAACTGGATATCTGCATGTGTTTCAGCTCTGGAACTCTGTTTACGTTACAGCTCTGGATTTTGCTGTTTATGCTTACCTGGCTTTTGGACTCTGACTTCAATCTGCATCTCTGGAGCCTGGCAAGTTTAAAAGACTTTGTTTTGAATATTATTCCTGGACATTTTGTTTCATCACTTGCCTGGCCCTTCAGCCACTGAGATCCAACCCGGCCTGTATTTACAATAAATATTTAAGTGTCACTCACCGGACTGTGAGTGCCATTTCTCCTGTGTTCAGGAACCGTGGCCGTCCTCCATCTTGAGGGTCTGCGCATGTGCAGCCCTTATGAAACCTTCAGTACCTGTTGCTTTTAATTGATTGGATGATCAGGCAACCCTCCCTATTTAAACCACCTGTGATCATTACCTGGTTGCCTGATCTTGGAGTCTCATTCCCCATGAGCCTCTGAAGGTGTTCCTGTGTTTCCTCGTGTATTCAGCTCCAGCTGATTTCTGTCTACTACGATTGTGGTTTCCAGACCACTTCAACTCTCCTGTGTTCATCGTGTCTGCACTCAGCTGATTCCTATCTGCTACTGCTGCCGGATTCCAGTCCGCCTCAACTCTCCTGTGTTCAGCGTGTCTGCTCTCCGCTGCCTCCGTTACTACTGCTGGGTTCCAGACCGTTTCAACTCTCCTGTGTTCATCGTGTCAGCTCTCCACTGACTCCTATCTGCTACTGCTGCCGGATTCCAGACCGTCTCTACTCTCCTGTGTTCAGCGTGTCTCCCCTCCGCTGCCTTCGCTACTACTGCCGGATTCCAGACCGCCTCTACTCTCCTGTGTTCAGCGTGCCTTCTCTCCGCTGCCTCCGCTACTACTGCCGGATACCAGACAGCCTCAACTCTCCCGTGTTCATCATGTTTCCAGTTTTACTTACTACTGCTTCCTGAGTATCGCTCTGTTGATTACCGGTTACCTTCCGTGCGCTGCACCAACCTGATTACCGCTTCCATCCTCCAGTGGTCTCTCCTCCTGCCGACGTTCAGCCGTTCAGGTATCCCTGCACGTCTCCTTGACAGCCTGCTCTCCTGAACCGCGGTATGCATACTTTCCATTGACTTTGCTATTGTATTGCATATCCGTCTGGACTGTGTTGTGTTCATCTCCGGAGTCTTCCATCTACTGAAGCTATTGTTACTATTGACTTTGTTTCCTATTACCTGGATCTCTATAGTGACTTTGTATACTTAAAGCAGCGCTTGTCAGTTATTATTGTATTGTGGTTATCATCGTGGGATCAAGTTCCGTGTGCCCCCTGTATCCTCTGCATTCCATTCATCTCCTCGTGCCCCTCCTCACATATATATAGCAGTGGTACAACTTGCTGAACGCAGACCACTGACTCCTGTTTCCCATTGGCACCAGTTTCAAGTATCCTCTCACATAAGCAGTGGTACAACTTGCTGTACGCAGACCACTGACTTCCCCGTTACCTACTTGCACCTGGAATCCATTCCTTCACTATAGACAGTGATACAACTTGCTATACGCAGACCACTGACTTTCACTACCTCCTCTCTACTCCTGGACATTCCTCCTCACTATAGCAGTGGTACAACTTGCTGTACGCAGACCACTGACTCTCCTCACGTTTACTTGTCCATCTGGTTCCTCGTGTTCATACATCTAAGTCATTACCAGTTGCTGCTAGTCATAGACTTTCCTTGAGCATTCTCTCACCATCTGCTGATTCTCCTGTTCCGTTGTCACCCTGCTACCAGAGGACCATAGTACCAGCTATATTACTCTGGTAAGAACATCATCTGGTGATATCCTGGGCAAAGACTCCTAGTGCCCGTGACAGTAAGATCAGGCACAGACAGACCCAGGAGCGGAACCTACAGCTAAAGAGATGCTGCAGTATCTGGTTACCCGTATTGAACAACAGGATGTTCGCCAACAACAATTGCTGCAATGTTGCCAGGCGTTAGCCTCCCAATGAACGTCTGCGCAAAATATCACAGCTACTGTTGATGCTCCTGTGCCTTCCTCCGTTTCCCCAGTGCCATCCCAGGTGTCTACTGCTTCCACGCTACACCTGCCTTCTCCTTCAAAATATGATGGAGACCCCAAAACATGCAGGGGTTTTCTAAATCAATGCTCAGTTCATTTTGAGCTTCAACCTCACAATTTCTCTACTCATCGTTCCAGAGTGGCCTATCTCATTTCCTTGTTTTCCGGACAAGCTCTCGCATGGGCTTCCCCTCTGTGGGAAAGAAATGATCCATTATTACAAGATAGTGCCAAATTTATTTCCACGTTTCGAAGTGTATTCGATGAACCTGGTCGTGTTATTTCCGCTGCATCCAGCATCCTCCGTCTACGTCAGGGTTCTCGTACTGTAGCCCAGTACGTCATTCAATTTTGGATATTAGCCTCTGAACTTCAGTGGAACACTGAAGCTTTAATTGCCGCCTTCTGGCAGGGGCTTTCTGATAAAATTAAATATGCACTGACTACTCTAGAATTACCTACTTCTCTAGAAGATTTGATTTCTCTTTGCCATCGTGTAGACATGAGATTTCGTGAAAGAGAGTCTGAAAAAACAACTTCATTTAAAGCACCTCTTCGCTCAAGTCCTCAAGTTCGCCAAGTCTCATCTCCGGTGATACCTATGGAGATAGGTCGCTCCAAATTAACTTCAGAGGAGAGGGACCAAAGAGTAAAAAATAGACTTTGTATCTATTGTGCTGATTCTACTCATATGCTCAATTCATGCCCTAAAAAATCGGGAAATGCCAGGCCCTAACCAGTTCTGGAGAGGTGAAGTTAGGGTCCCTGGAGTCCTCTCCATGTTCTACGAAATTAAAAGTTGGTGCTTTTGATGTTACGGTTTCCTTTGCTACCAAATCTTTCATGTCCCAAGCACTTATTGACTCTGGAGCTGCAGGAAATTTTATTTCTAAATCCCTCATGAATCAATGGTCCCTACCAGTGATTACTTTGAAAATACCTATTACTGTGACTGCTATCGATGGATCACGCATTATTAATGGTCTCATCACCCAGAGTACGTCTCCAGTAACCCTTCAAATTGGTGTATTACACCAGGAAGAAATTTCGTTTTTAATTCTTCCTGTTACTACCAGTCCGATTGTATTAGGCCTTCCATGGCTTCAACGTCATTCTCCCCAGATTGACTGGCACACTCCTCAAGTTACGTCTTGGGGGCCTGAATGTCATCATCGTTGCCTCTCTCAAGTCGTTTCTCTCAAGATACAGCAATCCTCCATTTCACCTTGTTCACCGGGACTTCCTCCTCAGTATGCTTCTTTTGCCGATGTATTTGATAAAATTCAGTCTGAACGTCTTCCTCCTCATCGTTCGTGGGACTGTCCGATTGATCTTCAACCTGGCAAGACTCCTCCCAGGGCTCGTGTGTATCCACTTTCGTTACCTGAAACTCAAGCCACATCTGAGTACATCAAAGAGAATCTCCAGCGAGGATTTATTCGACCTTCTACCTCTCCCGCTGGAGCAGGGTTTTTCTTCGTAAAAAAGAAGGATGGGTCATTACGTCCTTGCATAGATTTCCGTGGACTTAACGCCATAACTATCAAAAATCGGTATCCCATTCCATTAATTACTGAGTTTTTTGATCGTATCAAGGGAGCCCGGATCTTTACCATGTTGGATCTTCGTGGTGCCTATAATTTAATTCGAATCAGGTCCGGTGACGAATGGAAGACAGCTTTCAACACCAGAGACGGGCATTATGAATATTTAGTAATGCCCTTCGGGTTATGTAACGCCCCCGCTGTTTTCCAGGGTTTCATTAATGAGATCTTCCGGGACTTGTTATATGTTTGTGTCGTCTATCTGGACGACATATTAATCTTTTCTCAGGACCTGCCTTCTCATCATTAACATGTGGCAGAGGTCCTTTCCAGACTCTGGAAAAATTCATTATTCTGCAATTTAGAAAAATGTTCATTCGAGTTGCCCCAGATTCCATTTCTGGGATATATTGTCTCCGGAGTTGGTCTTCAGATGGATCCAGAAAAGGTTAATGCTGTATTACATTGGCCTCAGCCAACTACTCTTCGTGCAATTCAGCGTTTTTTAGGTTTTGCCAATTACTATAGACGCTTCATTCAAGATTTTTCCTCGATTGCATCTCCTATTGTGGCCCTAACTCGTAAAGGGGCCAATACTAAACAATGGTCCTCTGAGGCCCTTCAAGCCTTCCAGTTTCTCAAAGAGTCCTTCTCCTCCGCTCCTGTTCTTCGACAGCCTGATGTGACGCTTCCCTTCTTCCTAGAGGTAGATGCCTCTAATGTTGGCTTAGGAGCCATTCTCTCCCAAAGATCGGAGCAACAAAAATTCCATCCTTGTGCCTTTTACTCTCGGGGTCTTCTGCCTGCGGAGAAGAATTATACCATCGGGGACAAGGAGTTGCTGGCTATAAAAGTAGCATTAGAGGAATGGAGATATTTGTTGGAAGGAGCTCGTTATCCTGTGACAATTTTTACTGATCATAAAAATTTGTGATATTTACAGTCTGCTCAATGTTTGAATCCTCGTCAAGCAAGCTGGTCTCTTTTCTTTTCTCGTTTTGAACTAATCATAACCTTCAAACCAGCTGCGAAAAATAAAAAAGCAGACGCCCTATCTCAAGCTTTTGTGACGTCCTCAGACGTTGAAGATGGTCCTAACCACTCTATATTAGACCCCAAATGTGTTTCTCTGGCTGCTTCTTCCACTAAGGTGCTACCATTTGGGAGAACCCTCGTGCCTCCTGCTCTTAGGAAGAAAATCCTTTCGTGGTTTCACTCTTTTCGTTTTTCTGGACATTCTGGTGAACGCAAGACTTTTGAAATTCTTTCTCGAATTTACTGGTGGCCTTCTATGAGGAGAGATATCAAAGATTTTGTGGCTGCTTGTGAATTGTGTTCCCAGTTTAAGACTCCCCGCAGAACTCCAGCGGGTTTGCTTCAACCACTACCCATTCCTTCCAAGCCGTGGACCCATATTAGTATGGACTTTGTTACTGATCTTCCTCCTAGTAAAAAGTCCAATACTATTTGGGTAGTGGTGGATAGATTTTCGAAGATGGCACATTTCGTTCCTTTGACCGGTTTACCTTCTTCATCTACTCTGGCTGATTATTTCATCAAAGAAATCTTCCGTATTCATGGATGTCCTTCCGAGATTGTTTCAGATAGAGGAGTGCAATTCGTTTCCAGATTCTGGCGGGCCCTCTGTAAAACCTTGGGTATCCGATTATCACTCTCATCCTCCTACCATCCTCAATCAAACGGACAAACCGAAAGGGTTAATCAAGATCTTGAGACTTTTATAAGGATGTTCTCTTCAGCCAACCAAGACAACTGGGTAGATTTGCTTCCATGGGCTGAATTCGCTCATAACAACACGTATCATGAATCATCTTCTAAAACGCCATTCTTTGTGGTTTAAGGTCACCATCCGTCTTTTCCGGAATTTCCTGCCCTCCCTCCCACCCAAGTTCCTGCTGTAGAGACTGTTTGTCAGACCTTCAAAAATATTTGGTCTCAGGTCAAAACCTGTTTAAAGAAGACATCTGCCAAATATAAGTCTTTTGCAGATAAAAAGAGACGGGCTATTCCAGCACTTAAAATTGGAGATTGTGTATGGTTATCAACCAAAAATATTCGTTTGAAGGTCCCATCTATGAAGTTCGCTCCTCGTTTTATTGGTCCATATAGGATCATTCAAGTGATAAATCCAGTTTGTTTCAAACTTCTACTACCTAAGAACCTTCGTATTTCCAATGCATTCCATGTGTCTTTGCTCAAACCTCTTATTATCAACCGTTTCTCGGTCCCTCCTTCAGCACCTCGGCCAGTTCAAGCTCATCAAGAGGAGGACTTTGAGATTACTCACATATTGGATGCAAAAATTTCGTGAGGAGTGCTTCGTTTCCTCGTTCATTGGAAGGGCTTTGGTCCTGAAGAGCGTTCATGGATTAAAACAGAAGATCTCAACGCTCCAGCTCTTCTTAAGAAGTTTTATTCCAAGTTTCCGGACAAACCCGGTTCCATGTGTTCTGTGCCCACCTTTAAAAGGGGGGGTACTGTCACTCACCGGACTGTGAGTGCCATTTCTCCTGTGTTCAGGAACCGTGGCCGTCCGCCATCCTGAGGGTCTCCGCATGTGCAGCCCTTATGAAACCTTCAGTACCTGTTGCTTTTAATTGATTGGATGATCAGGCAACCCTCCCTATTTAAACCACCTGTGATGATTACCTGGTTGCCTGATCTTGGAGTCTCATTCCCCATGAGCCTCTGAAGGTGTTCCTGTGTTTCCTCGTGTATTCAGCTCCAGCTGATTCCTGTCTACTACGATTGTGGTTTCCAGACCACTTCAACTCTCCTGTGTTCATCGTGTCTGCACTCAGCTGATTCCTATCTGCTACTGCTGCCGGATTCCAGTCCGCCTCAACTCTCCTGTGTTCAGCGTGTCTGCTCTCCGCTGCCTCCATTACTACTGCCGGGTTCCAGACCGTCTCAACTCTCCTGTGTTCATCGTGTCAGCTCTCCACTGACTCCTATCTGCTACTGCTGCCGGATTCCAGACCGTCTCTACTCTCCTGTGTTCAGCGTGTCTCCCCTCCGCTGCCTTCGCTACTACTGCCGGATTCCAGACCGCCTCTACTCTCCTGTGTTCAGCGTGCCTTCCCTCCGCTGCCTCCGCTACTACTGCCGGATACTAGACAGCCTCAACTCTCCCGTGTTCATCATGTTTCCAGTTTTACTTACTACTGCTTCCTGAGTATTGCTCCGTTGATTACCGGTTACCTTCCGTGCGCTGCACCAACCTGATTACCGCTTCCATCCTCCAGTGGTCTCTCCTCCTGCCGATGTTCAGCCGTTCAGGTATCCCTGCACGTCTCCTTGACAGCCTGCTCTCCTGAACCGCGGTATGCATACTTTCCATTGACTTTGCTATTGTATTGCATATCCGTCTGGACTGTGTTGTGTTCATCTCCGGAGTCTTCCATCTACTGAAGCTATTGTTACTATTGACTTTGTTTCCTATTACCTGGATCTCTATAGTGACTTTGTATACTTCAAGCAGCGCTTGTCAGTTATTATTGTATTGTGGTTATTATCGTGGGATCAAGTTCCGTGTGCCCCCTGTATCCTCTGCATTCCATTCATCTCCTCGTGCCCCTCCTCACATATATATATATATAGCAGTGGTACAACTTGCTCAACGCAGACCACTGACTCCTGTTTCCCATTGGCACCAGTTTCAAGTATCCTCTCACATAAGCAGTGGTACAACTTGCTGTACGCAGACCACTGACTTCCCCGTTACCTACTTGCACCTGGAATCCATTCCTTCACTATAGACAGTGATACAACTTGCTATAGACCACTGACTTTCACTACCTCCTCTCTACTCCTGGACATTCCTCCTCACTATAGCAGTGGTACAACTTGCTGTACGCAGACCACTGACTCTCCTCACGTTTACTTGTCCATCTGGTTCCTCGTGTTCATACATCTAAGTCATTACCAGTTGCTGCTAGTCATAGACTTTCCTTGAGCATTCTCTCACCATCTGCTGAATCTCCTGTTCCGTTGTCACCCTGCTACCAGAGGACCATAGTACCAGCTATATTACTCTGGTAAGAACATCATCTGGTGAAATCCTGGGCAAAGACTCCTAGTGCCCGTGACATTAAGCTTACCATCATTACTGTTTCTGTGCAATAATATTGTGAAATATACCAGAGAGCCGTGACAGAATGAACCAGCCCAACCTCATGGATCTCGCTGGGGCCACACCTGTGTCAGCTTTTTCAGACTCATCTATGCTACAGGCATTACAAATGGACATAATTCTGTTACGCTCTCAGCTGGCTCAATTTTTTTGCTATATTTTTGGACCCACTCAGGAGACTATCAGAATCTGTTTCTCTGAAATCCAATACTGTTGATTTGCTTCAGCCAACTCTGTCTGCTGCTGAATCTGTGCTGCCAGCACCGTCCGAGGCGCCTCACAGTACTGCCGCGTCCGGGACGCCTCACAGTGCTGCCGCGTCCGGGGCTCCTCACAGTGCTGCCGCGTCCGGGGCTCCTCACAGTGCTTCCACGTCCGGGGCTCCTCACAGTTCTGTCGCGTCCAAGGCTTTTCACAGTGCTGCCGCGTCCGGGGCTCCTCACAGTGCTTCCGCGTCCGGGGCTCCTCACAGTGCTTCCGCGTCCGAGGCTCCTCACAGTGCTGCCGCGTCCGAGGCTCCTCACAGTGCTGCCGCGTCCGAGGCTCCTCACAGTGCTGCCGCGTCCGAGGCTCCTCACAGTGCTGCCGCGTCCGAGGCTCCTCACAGTGCTGCCGCGTCCGGGGCTCCTCACAGTGCTTCCGCGTCCGGGGCTCCTCACAGTGCTGCCGCGTCCGGGGCTCCTCACAGTGCTGCCGCGTCCGAGGCTCCTCACAGTGCTGCCGCGTCCGGGGCTCCTCACAGTGCTGCCGCGTCCGAGGCTCCTCACAGTGCTGCCGCGTCCGGGGCTCCTCACAGTGCTGCCGCGTCCGGGGCTCCTCACAGTGCTGCCGCGTCCGGGGCTCCTCACAGTGCTGCCGCGTCCGAGGCTCCTCACAGTGCTGCCGCGTCCGAGGCTCCTCCTACCGCTGTCCAGTTCAAGCTGTGTGCCCAGTCCGGGCCTTCAGATATATATGCTCTACCCGAGTTCTCCAAGCTGTGTGCCCAGTCTGGGCCTTCTGATGTATGTATTCAGTCTGAGTTCTCCAAGCTCTGTGCCCAGTCCGGGCCTTCTGAGTCGGGTGCCCAGTCCGAGGAAACAGCTGCTAACCCACATCCAAAGTCTTCAGAGTGCCCAGCCATAGATTCCTGTGCTATAATTGCCAAGGCTACAGCTTGTAACCTTCCCATGTTTCAGCCTCTGCCTTTTGATGGGGACCTAGATCAATTTTGTGCTCTTACACAGCAGTGTTTCAATCATTTTCGTTTCAATCCTACTTATTATGCCAAAAGCTTTAATCAAGTAGCTACCATACTAATGGGTTTTAAAGGAAAGGCTCTGGAGTGGGCGCTGTCCTTGATAGAATCTGATCACCCCATTCTCTATCATACCAGTATCTTCATCGGTGCAGTTGCTAAGAAATTTGGGCCACCCTCTCTTTTTGACCCAGCCTCTGATACCATAGAAGCGTCTATGTCTTCACCAGAACCAACATTATCTCTAGTGCAAGCTCCAGCATTTGACGATATCCCAGCTCCTGAAGCAGCTATATGCTCAGCTCCGGTTGGGAGGCCTGTATCTGAAAAGAAAATTCATTGCTCTAAAGCCCGCAAGAAGAAAAAATCGGCTTTCTAGACTGGAGAGGAAAAGCAAAAGCATCTGGAATCCGCTTTGTTTAGGGGGGGTGTACTGTTAGGGCCTTATGCACTAAGTCCCTACAGGTGCAGTTCTGAGTTTTACCCACTAGTGACCGCTATGTGGATTCTGTGTCTTCACTCAGCTGCTAAGTGTTATCTTGATCACCAGACCATAAAGACTGACCTGTGGCAATCATTCCTTGCTGGTTCATTGTTTGTGTTACAGCTCTGGATATCTGCATGTGTTTCAGCTCTGTTAACGTTACATCTCTGGATTTTGCTGTTTATGCTTACCTGGCTTTTGGACTCTGACTGCAATCTGCATCTCTGGAGCCTGGCAAGTTTAAAAGACTTTGTTTTGAATATTATTCCTGGACATTTTGTTTCATCCCTTGCCTGGCCCTTCAGCCACTGAGATCCAACCCTGCCTGTATTTACAATAAATATTTAAGTTTACCATCATTACTGTTTCTGTGCAATAATATTGTGAAATATACCAGAGAGCCGTGACATCAAGGGCTAGATTTACTAAGCTGCGGGTTTGAAAAAGTGGGGATGTTGCCTATAGCAACCAATCAGATTCTAGCTTTTATTTATTTAGTACCTTCTACAAAATGACAGCTAGAATCTGATTGGTTGCTATAGGCAACATCCCCACTTTTTCAAACCCGCAGCTTAGTAAATCTAGCCCCAAGAGTAAAACAGGATACAGAATGAAAAAAAAATTCTGACTAAGTACTAGATATTTTACTTTATGTATGAATAATGCTGCAGTCTGCCACTACT
The DNA here is from genome assembly GCF_038048845.1 of Mixophyes fleayi. Classification (NCBI taxonomy): domain Eukaryota; kingdom Metazoa; phylum Chordata; class Amphibia; order Anura; family Limnodynastidae; genus Mixophyes; species Mixophyes fleayi. The sequence continues at coordinate 165,069,114 of NC_134405.1, forward strand.
TATAAACAGATTGGCAATTATTGAGCATCTATGTTTAAATTTGTCACTATAATAAACAATAGGTCTTTGATAGTTTCCATGTAAACTCCAGCTACACATCCCTAGAAAGATGTGCACTTATGATTTTATTTAGCGACTAGTGCATATGCAGAATAACTTGCACACATTCTTAGGAAAGATTTGTCAGTCCTTGGGTCAAGCAATAATCCAAATACTTAACCTGAACTGGCAAAATTGCAATTTATTTTTGGTCATCCAAAATAAAACATCTTTGACAGTTCTTATACTCCTCAGCGCCATTTTGTGCATGCGCATTGAAAGAGTAACTGCGCATGTGTGATCTCGCGTATTATCACAGGATCACGCTCAAGAGCCAAATTCACTAGGTGCGTCTGACTGCACCTGCCCGATCTTGTGTGTTACCACGGGATCACGTTCAAAATACCAGTTCATTAGGTTAATGTTCAGACTAAATGTCGACCACCATATTGATTATGGGCACTTTCCAATTATGATAGCAGTAGTCCCTACATATACATAAATATAATACAATTTGTAATAAAGCACTTTTAGCGCTATAAATAGGATGGTATAGTATAGCCAAACAGATTATCATAATGGGAATTTCCCACATATAATATGATAAATTAAATAAATAAATATTAAAATGTTTAAATAATAAAAACGAAATTCAAATTTCTATACGTTTAAAACAACCCTTAAAACATAAATATAGAATGAGACGAGTAAATACATAGGAAAAAAACATACAATATAAATAATACAATATAAATAATATATCGTAAAATCAATAACCAGCATAAAAAGTCGTAGAAAACATATAAAATCTTTAAAAAGGGGCAAATTCCTAACTTTCATGTATTCCTTGTGTTTCAAACTCCCATTGTCCAATAGATTGTAAGCTTGCGAGCAGGGTTCTCTTACCTCTCTGTCTGTACGTATTACCCAGTATTGTCTTATGAATGTTTGTTCCCAATTGTAAAGCGCTACGGAATCTGCTGGCGCTATATAAATAAATGTTGATGATGATGATAAGACTGTGTCCTTTTTTAAGATACCCCAATGTTTTGATATTACTGATTTGATCTTTTTTTCTCCATTATTTAATTGAGTAATAAAAGGTACATCAATAACCTTTTCTCCTTTTTGGAGTATTTCAATAGGTGTAGTCTATTTGTAGTTGCAATCTTATCCCTAGCTTCTTTAATCAGGCTTTCCAGGTAACCTCTTTTCTTAAATCTATCAGAATAAATAGCCATTTGTTCCTCACAGTTTGAGTTCTTGCTACAATTACGTTTAATACAATTGAACTGAGAGAATGGGATATTGGTTTTCCACTGTTTTACATGACCGCTCTTGAAATAAAGATAACTATTTGTATCCACGGGTGTGATGTAATCTTTTTGTCACCACTATATATTCTGTTCCTATCAATATTAAAACCAAATATTCGGCTTGTTTTTGTTCAAATTTAGCAGTAAAACAAAAGACATCTAAAAACCTGGAAGAGTTACCAGTTAAAATAAATCTTATAAAATCGCAAATTAATATTTTATGTTCTATCGTGAGTGAGGTCTTTAGATCCAGAAATTGTTGGCAGGCTTCAATCCATTTTTCATGTTTAATTGAGATATACAAAGACTGTATGTCCAGCGTTACACAAAATCCCCAAAGATCTGTAAGAGACTGGTAGTGTCCTTTAGGTATGAATTTAAATTAACAACATACTTTCTTAAAAATATATCTACATATTTTGATGCATGTGATGTTAATGACTCGATACCAGCTACAATAGGTCTACCGGGGGGATTAATTAGGCTCTTATGGATCTTAGGTAAAAAATAGAATATTGGTATGATAGGGTTTGTCACATTAAATATTGAAACTCGTCTTTGGTGATTATATTTTCATATAGTCACTTTCTGAATTTGTCAACATTTTTATTAAACATAAGATATAGCTGTGTGTAGGGTCTTCCTTTAATGGAGCATAGGTATCATTCAAAAGTCTAAGTGCCTCCTTTTCATAATCTGTTCCATTTAAAATAACAACTCCACCGCCTTGATCGGTTTGTTTAATACAATACTATTATTATACCTCAGGTTATTCATGGCTAATTTTTCACAGTAAGTAAGATTTTGATTAGAAGGGATTCTGTAATCATAGTGGCAGTGATCCTGTATTACTAGTTCATGAAAAATGCCTATATAATTACTCTTAGACTTTAAGAGAACGTATTTTGACACAGGTATATATATATATATATATATATATATATATATATATATATATATATATATATTTTAGATTTGTTCTGTGTTTTATTCTATAAAAGTAAATGTGTAATAATGAGACATATTTGAGAATAAAGGATGTGATAAATGGGTAAATGTAAACATGGAATAGTGCAAGGTAATGAGATAATGAAGTGAAATGGTTAATATTAGTTAATTGTCACAAGATGTGTAATGATTAATAAGGGCAATTAAGGAAATGTACTTAGGTGCGTTCAGATGTGAATTAGTAGTACATATGAATGTAGGGGAAAAAAGTACAATTTCTCCTAAAACAAAGACAAAATTAAATGTATGTGCTATTATGCTTGCGGTGAAATTATATGGATTTACTGATATTCACATCATAATGTATATCAGGGAGCATCTGAATTTGAATACAGGCATATGTACAGTTTGTAGACACAAATTCTGTGCTCTTTTTAAACTCGCAACTTATGTACAAGCTGTCTCCCCCCTCTACCAACCCCTTCACTGGCTCCCCTCCCCCTACAGAATCCTGTTCAAGCTCCTCACATTCACATTCAAGGCCCTCTCCAACTCCACTGCTCCCTACATCTCCAACCTCATCTCTATTCACGTTCCATCCCGCCCTCTGCGATCGGCCAATGACCGTCGCCTCTCTTCCCCCTGATTACCTTCTCCCACGCATGTATCCAAGACTTCTCCCGCACTGCCCCCCTCCACTGGAACCAGCTCCCCCGCTCCATCAGAACACCCCCCAATTTGTCCAGCTTCAAACGGGCTTTAAAACCCACCTTTTCTTAAAAGCCTTCCAGTCTCCCACTTAACTACCCTCCTTCCAGTCTCCCACTTAACTTCCCTCCTTGTCGTTCTCCTCTTCCCCCTTCCCCATCTCAGCCTCTGTTCTCCCCCTTTACTCCTCTCACCCTTGTGTCTCTGTCTGTCCAACCCGCCTCTTAGATTGTACACTCCTTCGAGCAGGGCCACCTCTCCTCCTGTTCTCCACCACTTATAACTCTGCTCTCCAGCTACTTAGCCTCCTCCTTGAGGTCCTTCTGCCCTTTGACCCCTCTTTCTACTCTCTTTACCCCTCTGGGGCTCTCACCTGTCATCTGCGCCCTACCTTTTGGGCTCAGTCTACCAACGTATCTTGACTATCCCTTTCCCCCACCCCCTCTAGCTGTACTTTTAGCTTCTTGAGTTACTGTGCTTCTTGTTAACTGTACCGTGCTGTCTCACCCTGTACTGTGATACTGTCTGTCCATGTACAGCGCTACAGATACCTTGTGGCACCCTATAAATAAAAATTAATAATAATAATAATTATAATAGTATTTGGATTTGAATCAGGCCCTATGTGTGAGGGGCATGTGGGAGCTGTGCACATTTGGGTTAGAAGTCCCTGAAACAATGTACACCCAAAGGACCCACTGGCTGGCACACAAGACTCCAACATTTGACTTATAACTGAAGGCACTATTGCAAGCTTCTGGGGGAAAGGTCAATTTGATAATCTGTGACATCAGAGGCAAAATTAGCGAGGAAATTTATTTTTATATTTGTAGTTTGCCCCAACATGCCAATGTAGGGCCAATAGTTGGGTGCTGTATATTAGGCTATCTGAACAACCACAACAAAATAGTAGTGGGGTTGCTGAGTAGAAACTCCTCTATTGCCGCCCACTGTTTTTCTTGTCCACTCTTGGATCCTGCTAATCATGATAACACATTAACAGGTAGAGAGGTGGGGGTTTAAGGTCTCCCAGGTGCTTTTGTCTATCATCATAATCAGATATATATATAGCGCCACTGTGACTGGATCACTTACAAATAACTTATGGTATAAATTTATTTAAAGGAAATAGCGCAGGGCACTTATTTATATAATTGCCGATGCACTTATTTTTGATATTGTGTATATTTTGATATAGGAAATCCTTATTTATGAGACCAGGGAAGAAACTTGTTGTTTTAACCTTGCTAGAGGGAATGCATGATTTCTTAGGTATATATCTGATACAATGAGCCTTTGTTTGGAAAGTATTTAGTGTATTGTGATGTGTGGAAATGACTTGTTTGGGGTTTGTACCTTTCTTTGGGAATGTGTATTCTGCAACTGTCTGAAGAAAGTATTCATGTCAATTAGACCTTTTGACTTGCTAGTAGATCCCCTGCCTCTGTAATAAGATGCAGAACATCACAGAATTTTTACATAGTAACATAGTTGATGAGGTTGAAAAAAGACACCAGTCCATCAAGTTCAACCTATTTTGGATCTCCTGCGATCCTGCACTTATATTTGAAATTGATTCAGAGTAAGCAACCGCTAATCTGTTTCAATTGTGAAAATCCCCCCAGCCTCAATATTGCAGTCCTATTTTTACCCTATATCCACTA